>NC_057812.1:378417775-378661031 GCF_018294505.1 Triticum aestivum | reverse complement strand
CCCCCCTCCCCTCAATTTCAGCGCCGAACCCCTCCCTAGCCTCCACTTGTCGCCGTCGCCCTTGGTCTCTTCCCGCACCGCCACCTCGCCGGCGCCACATGGTGCGCTCCTAGTGGCCAGCCGCCACCGTGTGGTCACCCGCAGCCAACGGGACGATGCCACGTCGCCCCTGGCCTCCTCCCACCTCCCGCGGCCCTGCCAGGCCCAAGAGGGGCTCGCGGAGCCCAACTGCCGCCGCCGTCGCAGCCCACGCGCGCCCGCGCGAGCCTGGCCTCCCACTTCCTCCTCGATCCCGACCTGGATCGAGGGACTCTACCCCGCTGCGCCATCTCTTCGCCGCCGACAAGCTCGCCGGAGCCTTCTCGCGTTGGTCACCTCGGCAGCAGGCCAGTGCCGCCCTCGCCTCCCTCTCATTCCCTTCCCGTTCTCCTCCCCCCCCCCTCACCGGATCTCTCTCTCCCTCGCAGCAAGCCTCCACTGCCAGGGATGCCGGCCTCGAGCTCGCCTTCGCCGCCGGAAATGCAGAAGGGGCCACCAGATCGTTTGTCCCCGTGCTAGATCCGGCACCCCGAGGTTCCCTCGCCAGGATCTGCTATTTCCCGACCTCACCGACCGCGCCCGTCGTCGTTTCCCCGTGCACCGCACTCGCCGGAGTTCGGCCGCCGTCGCCGTGGTTCTTCGCTGACCGCGCCTGCGTCGACCGCACGCACCTGGGCTGCCTCCCCTTCAACCGTTGACCGCGGCCCAGCCCACACGTTCCCACCGCCCTGGGCCAGGTCCAGCTAGGTGAGCGCCAGCCCGTCCTCTCTACTGGGCCGCCAACCAGATCCGGCCCGTATCCTGTTTTTTACATAGAACGTTTTTTCAATTTTCCAGAGTCAACAGTTTTTACAGAAAAACCCTCCTGTTTCATGCATATAATAACTCATCATCTATGCACCGGATTAAAATGATTTATATATGAAAGTTGCTTAGAATTTTGTGTAGTTTCATAATATGTCATTTCCATCCATGTTTAAAATGCTTAAAATGATGTTTGCTTTAATTTGCTCCTATGCCATGCTAAAATGCTTTAATTCATAACTAAATAACCGTAACTCAGAATTTAATAATCTTTATATGTAAATGGGGTGGAAAAATGCCTAGTTTAACATGGTGGTTTTATTTTGCATGTTTAATAACTCTAAAATTATGTTTAGGGCAGAACAGTACCAAACTAATTTATGCACATGAGGAGTTTTCGGATTTGTTGTTCGTTGCTTCCGGCCTCATTTAACCTTGACTAGATAGGTAGTTTTACTTTGCTTCACCCTCTTGCCATGTTTAACAACATTTAATATTGTTAGGTACATAAATGAGATCAAACTAAATAACTTGTCGTGGTGTTTCACCAATATGCAACTCGTTGCATATTGAGCTCCACTTAATTTGTAGGATTGCTTGTGCACTTTGCCATGCCATGCCCTCTTTAAACCGGACATGCATCATTATTGTTTGCGCATCATGCCATGTCTATGTGGTGGTTGTTTACTAGGTTGTTTGCTCTTTTCCGGTGTTGCTTATTCGGGTTGGTTCCGATAACGTCGCGTTTGTGAGGAATCGTTCGACTAAGTCTGTTTGTCTTCTTCATGGACTCGTTCTTCTTCCTTGCGGGATTTCAGGCAAGATGATCATACTCTCGGAATCACTTCTATCTTTGCTTGCTAGTTGCTCGCTCTTTTTCTATGCCTATGCTACAATACCTACCACTTGCTTATCATGCCTCCCATATTGTTGAACCAAGCCTCTAACCCACCTTGTCCTAGCAAACCGTTGTTTGGCTATGTTACCGCTTTGCTCAGCCCCTCTTATAGCGTTGTTAGTTGCAGGTGAAGATTGAAGTTTGTTCCTTGTTGGAACATGGAGATGTTGTTCCTTGTTGGAACATGTTTACTTGTTGGGATATCACAATATATCTTATTTAATTAATGCATCCACATACTTGGTAAAGGGTGGAAGGCTCGGCCTTATGCCTGGTGTTTTGTTCCACTCTTGCCGCCCTAGTTTCCGTCATATCGGTGTTATGTTCCCGGATTTTGTGTTCCTTATGTGGTTGGGCTATAATGGGAACCACTTGACAGTTCGCCTTGAATAAAAATCTTCCAGCAATTCCCAACATTGGTTTTGCCATTCGCCACCTAGCCCTATTCTTTTCCCTTGGGAGTCGCGCTCTTGCGGGACATCATTATTTAACCCCCCCCCCCGGGCCAGTGCTCCTCTGAGTGTTGGTCTGACCGAGTAGACTGCGGGGCCACCTCGGGGTAACCCGAGGGTTGGTTTTACTCGTAGGATGTCTCATCTGAGTGTGCCCTGAGAACGAGATATGTGCAGCTCCTATCAGGATTTGTCGGCACATTCGGGCGGTGTTGCTGGACTTGTTTTACCATTGTCGAAATGTCTTGTAACCGGGATTCTGAGTTTGATCAGGACTTCCTGCTAGAAGGAATATCCTTCGTTGGCCGTGAGAGCTTGTGATGGGCTAAGTTGGGACACCCCTGCAGGCATTTGAACTTTCGAAAGTCGTGCCCGTGGTTATGGGCAGATGGGAATTTGTTAATGTCCGGTTGTAGAAAACCTGAAGTTGACCTTAATTAAAATACATCAACCGCGTGTGTTACCGTGATGGTCTCTTCTCGGCGGGGTCCGGGAAGTGAACACGGTTTCGGAGTAATGTTTGACGTAGGTTGTTCTAGGATCACTTCTTGATCATAGATTCTCGACCGTGCTTTTGCCTTCTCTTCTCGCTCTCATTTGCGTTGTTAGCCACCAAATTGCTAGTCGCTTGCTGCAGCTCCACCTCATACCTTTACCTTACCCATAAGCTTAAATAGTCTTGATCGCGAGGGTGCGAGATTGCTGAGTCCCCGTGACTCACAGATACTTCCAAAACCAGCTTGCAGGTGCCCATGGGTCCGTGCAGATGACGCCACCAAGCTCAGGAGGAGCCCGATGAAGATCTTGTCCTTTGTGTTGTTTCGTTCTAGTTGATCAGTAGTGGAGCCCAGTTGGGGTTGATCGGGGATCTGTGTAGCATTTGGGGTAGTCTTCTTATATTTTGGCTCCGTAGTCGGGCCCTGATTGTATTTGGTTGATGTAATCCTTTATTCATGTAATTGTGTGAAGTGGCGATTGTAAGCCAACTATGTATCTCTTTCCCTTATGTATTACATGGGTTGTATGAAGATTACCTCATTTGCGACATTGCTTTCAATGCGGTTATGCCTCTAAGTCGTGCTTCGACACGTGGGAGATATAGCCGCATCAAGGGCGTTACAGTATTGGAGGGCACGAGTGACAGAAGCTTGAACCTAGCATAGAAATTGATGCATCCGGGATTGAAGGGGGACCAATATATCTTAATGCTATGGTTGGGTTTTACCTTAATGAACGTTAGTAGGTGTGGATGCTTGCTAATAGTTCCAATCATAAGTGCATAGAATTCCAAGTCAGGGATGACTGCTAGCAGTGGCCTCTCCCACATAAAACTTGCTATCGGTCTAGTAAAGTAGTCAATTGCTTAGGCACAATTTCGCAACTCCTACCACCACTTTTCCACACTCGCTATATTTACATTATTGTGTCTTTATCTAAACAGCCCCTACTTTTTATTTACGCGCTCTTATTATCTTGCAAACCTATCCAAAAACACCTACAAAGTACTTCTAGTTTCAAACTTGTTCTAGGTAAAGCGAACGTTAAGCGTGCGTAGAGTTGTATCGGTGGTCGATAGAACTTGAGGGGATATTTGGTCTACCTTTAGCTCCTCGTTGGGTTCGACACTCTTACTTATCGAAATAGGCTACAATTGATCCCCTATACTTGTGGGTTATCAAGACCTTTTTCTGGCGCCGTTGCCAGGGAGCAATAGCGTGGGGTGAATATTCTCGTGTGTGCTTGTTTGCTTTATCACTAAGTAATTTTTTTTTGCTGTTCTAAGTTGTTCTCTATCTTTAGTTATGGATATGGAACACAAAATACCAAAAAAATAGGTGTACCTGCTACTCATGGAGATGGGGAACCTCCTAAAACCCTCGATGCTGGTTATGTGAAAAAAGTATGTACTACTTTGATAATCCTGAGAAAACCCTATTCAATTATGTAATGGGAGACACGTTGGATCAACGTGAATACTTTAGGGATTATCGCTTGACTCAAAAAGGGAAACTATTATGGGATCAAATTCATATGTTGCATTGGTATGCTCGCGAACTATGCTTGAGATATGATTATACTTGTTGCTCTAGGATGAAGGCTCCACACCTTCCCTTTTCATGCAAATTTAATGATGATAAAACCTTGGCTTCTTATGCTAATGGTATATATGATTACTATGATGTGGAACAAATAGAAGAATTTGTTGCTTTTATGGGTGCTTATGAAATTGAATCTTTGTTTAAAGAGTGTGAAAATTTTGATGATTCAGTTTATAGACCTGAAAATTTAGCTATCCTTAAATATTGCTATGAGAATTATGAATTCAATTCCGATATTGATGATTTTATTGAGAGAGTCTCCGCTGTCCAAGAAGAGACTAATATTTTGCAGGAGTCTATGGAAGAAGAAATTGATGAAACTATGAGCTTATTGGATGAAAAAGATGAGGAGGAGAGCGAAGAACAAAAGGAGGAAGAGTGGATTGATCACCCGTGCCCACCTTCTAATGAGAGTAACTCTTCAACTCATACATTGTTTAATTTCCCTTTGTGCTTACCAGAGGATGAATGCTATGATGATTGTTATGATCCCGTTGATTCTTTTGAAATATCCCTTTTTGATGATGCTTTCTATGCTTGCGGCCAAGATGCCAATATGAATTATGCTTATGGAGATGAACTTGCTATAGTTCCTTATGTTAAACATGAAATTGTTGCTATTGCACCCACGCATGATAGTCCTATTATCTTTTTGAATTCTCCCGACTACAATATATCGGAGAAGTTTGCTCTTGTTAAGGATTATATTGATGGGTTGCATTTTACTATTACACATGATGATTTTGATAGATATAATATGCATGTGCTTGCTTCTCCTACTTGCAATTATTATGAGAGAGGAACTACATCTCCTCCTCTTTATGTCTCCAACACGGAAAAATTGCAAGACATTGTTTATACTATGCATTGGCCTTTACTTTGTGTGCATTAATTGTTCTTTTATGACATGCCGATGCATAGGAAGAGAACTAGACTTTGTCACTACATGATATATGTTACTTTGTGCTCACTACTAAATTACAAATCATTGTGAATTAAAATTGGCTTTGATATACCTTGGGATCCGGGTGGATCCATTACTTGAGCACTATATGCCTAGCTTAATGGCTTTAAAGAAAGCGCTGCCAGGGAGACAACCCGGAAGTTTTAGAGAGTCATCTATTTATGTTGAGTGCTTTTATATAGTTTAAAAACAAACAAAATAAAGAGGGGAACCCAAAACTTTTCCAAAAAGGAAAGTGAAAGTGAGAAAGACGAGCATTGTTAAAGTGGGAGCTAGCCTTGAACTTTGTTCATGCTCATAGAAACTTTGTGAATCTTGATTACAGAAACTTTTCAACAAAAATAATTATCCCCTTGTACAATTCCATTGTATTATAAAAATAATGTGCCAAGGTTGTCCTTTAGGATGTTTTAGATGCTTGTTGGTTTGTACGGTGCAGGACAAAAACTTTGGCCGTAGTGCGCGATTTTACATTTTTTTGGAACGTCAAACGGTTCTGAAACTTTCTGCACTTATATAAATTTTTTTTAGTGTTCCTAATTTTGGTAGAATTTTTGGAGTATGAGAGGTATGGTGAATGTTTAGATTACTACAGACTGTCATGTTTAAGACAGATTCTGTTTTTGATGCATAGTTTGCTTGTTTTGATGAAACTATCAATTTATATCAGTGGATTAAGCCATGTGAAAGTTATATTACATTAGCTAAAATGCAAAAAAAATATGAATTGGTTTGCAATAGTACTTAGAGTAGTGATTTGATTTATTATACTAACGGATCTTACCGAGTTTTCTGTTGAGTCTTGTGTGGAAGAAGTGTTCGAAGATCGAGGAGGTCTCGATATAAGGATAAGAAGGTGAGGCAAGAGCTCAATATTGGGGATGCCCAAGGCACCCCAATTAAATATTCAAGGATACTCAAGCGTCTAAGCTTGGGGATGCCCTGGAAGGCATCCCATCTTTCTTCAACAAGTATTGGTATGTTTTCGGATTCGTTTCGTTCATGCGATATGTGCAATCTTGGAGCGTATTTTGCATTTAGTTTTCACTTTATTTTATTCACCATGCTGGTATGAGATAGTCCTTGGTTGATTTATAGAATGCTCATTGCACTTCACTTTAATCTTTTGAGTATGGCTTTATAGAATGCTTCATGTGCTTCGCTTATATCATTTGAAGTTTGGATTGCCTGTTTCTCTTCACATAGAAAACCGCCATTTGTAGAATGCTCTTTTGCTTCACTTATATTCGTTAGAGCGTGGGCATATCTTTTGTAGAAAGAATTAAACTCTCTTGCTTCACTTATATCTATTTAGAGAGATGACAGGAATTGGTCATTCACATGGTTAGTCATAAAATCCTACATAAAACTTGTAGATCACTGAATATGATATGTTTGATTCCTTGCAATAGTTTTACAATATAAAGATGGTGATATTAGAGTCATGCTAGTGGGTAGTTGTGGATTTTAGAAATACTTGTGTTGAAGTTTGTGATTCCCGTAGCATGCACAGATGGTGAATCGTTATGTGATGAAGTCAGAGCATGATTTATTTATTGATTGTCTTCCTTATGAGTGGCGGTCGGGGGCGAGCGATGGTCTTTTCCTACCAATCTATCCCCCCAGGAGCATGCACGTAGTACTTTCTTTCGATGACTAATAGATTTTTGCAATAAGTATGTGAGTTCTTTATGACTAATGTTGAGTCCATGGATTATACGCACTCTCACCCTTCCATCATTGCTAGCCTCTTCGGTACCGTGCATTGCCCTTTCTCACCTCGAGAGTTGGTGCAAACTTCGCCGGTGCATCCAAACCCCGTGATACGATACGCTCTATCACACATAAACCTCCTTATATCTTCCTCAAAACAGCCACCATACCTACCTATCATGGCATTTCCATAGCCATTCCGAGATATATTTCCATGCAACTTCCATCATCATCATATACATGACTTGAGCATTCATTGTCATATTGCTTTGCATGATCGTAAGATAGCTAGCATGATGTTTTCATGGCTTGTCCGTTTTTTGATGGCATTGCTACGCTAGATCATTGCACATCCCGGTACACCGCCGGAGGCATTCATATAGAGTCATATTTTGTTCTAGTATCGAGTTGTAATATTGAGTTGTAAGTAAATAAAAGTGTGATGATCATCATTATTGGAGCATTGCCCCATGTGAGGAAAGGATGATGGAAGCTATGATTCCCTCACAATTTGGGATGAGTCTCCGGACTTTACAAAAAATTAAAAGAGGCCAAAGAAGCCCACAAAAATAAAAGAGGCCAAAGAAGCCCACCAAATAAAGAGAAAAGGAATAAAAACATGAGAGAAAAGAGAGAAGGAACAATGTTACTATCCTTTTACCACACTTGTGCTTCAGAATAGCACCATGTTCTTCATATAGAGAGTCTCTTGAGTTATCACTTTCATATACTAGTGGGAATTTTCATTATAGAACATGGCTTGTATATTCCGATGATGGGCTTCCTTAAATGCCCGAGGTCTTCATGAGCAAGCAAGTTGGATGCACACCCACTTAGTTTCTAGTTTGAGCTTTCATACACTTATAGCTCTTAGTGCATCCGTTGCATGGCAATCCCTACTCCTCACATTGACATCAATTGATGGGCATCTCCATAGCCCGTTGATTAGCCACGTCGATGTGAGACTTTCTCCCTTTTTTGTCTTCTCCACACAACCTCCACCATCATATTCTATTCCACCTATAGTGCTATATCCATGGCTCACGCTCATGTATTGCATGAAAGTTGAAAAGGTTTGAGAACATCAAAAGTATGAAACAATTGCTTGGCTTGTCATCGGGGTTGTGCATGATTTGAATATTTTGTGTGGTGAAGATGGAGCATAGACAGACTATATGATTTTGTAGGGATAAGTTTCTTTGGCCATGTTATTTTGAAAATACATGATTGCTTTATTAGTATGCTTGAAGTATTATTATCTTAATGTCAAATGATAGACTATTGCTTTGAATCACTCGTGTCTTAATATTCATGCCATGATTAGATTACATGATCAAGATTATGCTAGGTAGCATTCCACATAAAATATTATCTTTTTTTATAATTTACCTACTCGAGGACGACCAAGAATTAAGCTTGGGAATGTTGATACGTCTCCGTCGTATCTATAATTTTTTATTGTTCCATGCCAATATTCTACAACTTCATATACTTTTGGCAACTTTTTATACTATTTTTGGGACTAACGTATTGATCCAGTGCATAGTGCCAGTTCCTGTTTGTTGCATGTTTTTTGTTTCGCAGTAAATCCATATTAAACGAAGTCCAAACGGGATAAAAACTGATGGAGATTTTTCTGGAATATATGTGATTTTTGGGAAGAAAAATCAACGCGAGACGATGCCCGAGGGAGCCACGAGGCACGGGGGCACGCCCTGGGCCCTCCTGGCCATCCCATAAGGAGTTTGATGCCCTTCTTCTGCCGCAAGAAAGCTAATATCCGGATAGAGATCGTGTTAAAATTTCAGCCCAATCGGAGTTACGGATCTCCGGGAATATAAGAAATGGTGAAAGGGCAGAATCTGAGAACGCAGAAACAGAGAGAGACAAAGAGACAGATCCAATCTTGGAGGGGCTCTCGCCCCTCCCATGCCATGGAGGCCAAGGACCAGAGGGGAAACCCTTCTCCCATCTAGGGAGGAGGTCAAGGAAGAAGAAGAAGGGGCCCCCTCTCCCCTTCTCTTTCGGTGCCGCCGGAACGCTGTCGTGGCCATCATCATCATCACCGTGATCTACACCAACACCTCCGCCATCTTCACCAACATCTCCATCACCTTCCCCCTCTATCTACAATGGTCCACTCTCCCACAACCCGTTGTACCCTCTACTTGAACATGGTGCTTTATGCTTCATATTATTATCCAATGATGTGTTGCCATCTTATGATGTCTGGGTAGATTTTCGTTGTCCTATCGTGGTTGATGAATTGCTATGATTGATTTAACTTGCTTGTGGTTATGTTGATGTCCTTTGGTGCCCATCGGATGAGCGTGCGCGTGGATCACACCATAGGGTTAGTTGTATGTTGATAGGACTATGTATTGGAGGGCAAGAGCGACAGAAGCTTCAACCTATCATAGAAATTGATGCATACAGGATTGAAGGGGGACCAATATATCTTAATGATATGGTTGGGTTTTACCTTAATGAACGTTAGTAGTTGCGGATGCTTGCTAATAGTTCCAATCATAAGTGCATAGAATTCCAAGTCAGGGATGACTGCTAGCAGTGGCCTCTCCCACATAAAACTTGCTATCGGTCTAGTAAAGTAGTCAATTTCTTAGGGACAATTTGGCAACTCCTACCACCACTTTTCCACACTTGCTATATTTACTTTATTGTGTCTTTATCTAAACAGCCCCTACTTTTTATTTACGCGCTCTTTATTATCTTGCAAACCTATCCAAAAACACCTACAAAGTACTTCTAGTTTCATACTTGTTCTAGGTAAAGCGAACGTTAAGTGTGCATAGAGTTGTATCGGTCGTCAATAGAACTTGAGGGAATATTTGTTCTACCTTTAGCTCCTCGTTGGGTTCGACACTCTTACTTATCGAAAGAGGCTACAATTGATCCCCTATACTTGTGGGTTATCAAAGAGACGTAAGGTTTGCACGAATAAGGGAAGAGGAGTACCTCTTTCTACTGGCAGTGATGTGTCCTCCTTCTGTTTTTCCAACGATCTTCTTGTGGTTCGCTGGAAACGAGAAGTTGCGGAGGATGGTGCAGCCTTGGACGAACCCATGGCCAAGTTGTTTAGTGTGGTGTGGTGGCCGTCTGTCGGCGGCGGGGAAGCAGATCCGAGGAGGCGAACGACGGCGTAGCGGGAACAACTCCGGTGTGGTGGACGGTTGTGACAGTGGAGCGGCAGCAATGAGGCGCAGGACGGCGTGGTCGGAGTAGTTCTGGTATGGCGCACGTTGGCGTCGGCATCATGGAGGCAGCTCTACATCGGCTTCAGCTGCTAAGTCCTTGAGGGTGTTGCGGTTGCGGTTGCGTTGGACGACGATGTCGGGGTACCGGCTCCGGCGTGATGGAGGAGGGCGGCGGTGGATTGGGCGCCCACGGAGTATGAATGGGGAAATAGAGGGAGGCGGGGAACTAAGGGGGAACAATGTTTCGGTTTGGGACGTGCTTGTTTGAAATTTGGTGAAAGTTACAAACTTTGTCCCCATCTAAAATTTCGGACATATTGTGGGTTGGTGGTAGGACAGTAATCTCAGGTATCCCAAATGTGGGCGGGATAGATTTTGGCCGAGCGCATGGGTGTTTAGGCACCCACGGCGTATGAATGCTTCTCGGAGGCGGTTGAGACTGGAGTCTTGGTGAAGTTACAAACCTACCCCGGTGGACATCGGGCCGATAGGCTACACGGGCCAGAGTCAGGACAGTAATTTCCTACCACCAAACATTAGTCTCGCACGGTTTCGGGTGACCATAGGCCTATTTGGCGCTTCGTTCAATATTTGGGAGCAGAAGCATTAATGTTTTCGGTTCTCTTGAATTGAACATTCAGGATTTGTCAAACTTCACAAATCTTTACTCTTGAAAATCCTAAAGCTACGATTATTTTGGAATGGAGGTGGTACATTTGAATATACATTGTACACGAGTATATATTAAAAAAATATGCAACTTACATCAATTCATGCATGGTTCCAGATATAATCTCCTTGGTTGCAAAAAAAAGTTAGACATGCGTATGAATATATATAGCATGTTCAAACGCACAACAAAGATTGATGCCCCCTTTTACATATGATTTACAAATGCCATTATCTCGGGTTCAAACAGATGAATGCACTTCCTATGAATTTGAATCTTCGAAACCCCCTTTATGTTGAATTCGACATGTATTCTATTTCGTAGCTAGCAATTTGGAATGTATCCATGCAAGTGACGAATGTATAAAGTGCTCAACATGGAGTGCACTAATTAATGTTTATATATGAATTGCAAAAGCATCCATTGCCTGTATTTCAAACCACTCTCACTCTATGGATCGACAATATAAAATAAACACATGCACATGCTAGAATTCAATAGAGTATGGGTGTCTGATAGACCGATTTTCGTCCATACGCAATTTGCAAAATTCGTGATCTCATCCAAAAATAATAATGCCATTTATATTTTAATTTAATGCGTAGAATCGCCTTTTACACGTAGATGCACTATGCCTCAGCCCGTTCTCACAAACGTGCTATATCTCTCTCTATCTACCACATAAGTGCACACACTTTATATGCATCGGCATTTCTCTTTCACACATGCTCACAATCTCTCTTGGGGTGTCGGGGAGTCTCACGCACATGCTCTCTCTGTATCTCTCTCTCTCTCTTTCTGACTACTATGTACCACTCTTTTCACTAATTTCAGTTGGAAAACACTATTTCTCTCACATGCATATATACACACGCACGGTCTCTAGTAGCCCTCTATACGCACATATATGTGCCTACGTGTCTCCCGCACGCACATTATCTTTAGGCCTCTCTCGCACACATTGCCCCCCCCCCCCAGACACAGCTCTCTCTTAGTAGTTGGCAGATAAGATTCCATCACATCATTCGGTAGGATATCCCTGACTGTTAGGCTGGATAGTAATATGAGGCAAAGTTTTACCCTAGTTCAGACCCTTGCAGTTGAGGAAAAAGCCTACTCCTGGTGCTGTATATTAGTGATAGGGGTGTGTACAAAGTACACGTGAATACCAGGCATTGTGCGTGTGTGTATACTATCGACGAACTAGCCCCCAAGCTTCTATAACATACTCGGGGCCTAGGGTTACAAATCATATATAGTCAGCTTATCACCAGTGGGGATAGAGTCCTCCGCGACTCTGGTAGCTAGTTTCGTGTTGTACGCCGAGTACTCCACATGGGTCTTTGTATAACGTGTCTCAATCCAACCTATGTGGCACTGGATGGAACCAACCCATGAGTCCTCATGTTGACCCACCACAACTAGAAATGATGTGCCCACCACACCACACACGCAATCGGCCACTAAGAAAATAAGCATATACAATAGTACAATGTTATACATGAAAGTTAATTGCATGGTGCATCCAAAAATATTTGTTCTGCATTGTGAATGTTTATATATTCTCCTAAAATATTAGTCACGGGAAAGAGAAACGAAGGGCATATCTCTCCTTGTCTCCACCAGACATCCCCTATTGCTACACCACTTTCACATACGCACACAAACTATCTCTCGGCCCTCTAAAAGTATGCATGCCCACGACACATTCACGCATGACGGTCACTGTATTTCAAGCTAAAGCACTATACAGTCACTGGAGTTCAGAATATGCTCATTACGGTCACCGTATACATTCTCATGGTGATCATACGGTACCTAGCTCACGATACGTCTCCATATTTTTCTTGATGACACTGACGGACTTTGCATTTGATGCATGCTCCGTATTTTGTTGACGACACTTACGGTCATTGTATTTGAAGCGAAAGCACGATATGGTCACTGGACTTCAGAATAAGCTCATCACGGTCACCACATACATTTTGTCGTGCTAACCAACATGTGGTTGGATGGTTAGGAGGACAGTGGTTTCTCGAGCCCACCAGGGTTAAGTCCCGGTGCTCGCATTTATCCTGGGTTAATTTCAGTATTTTCCGGTGATGTGCGTTAAGTGGGAGGAGACGTTCCACTCGACTACGAGGCACCTATGGTGACTTCGTAAAATCTCAAGATCATATGCTGGCCCACTCTCTCGAAGGTGCTCATAGGGGTAGGGTCTGCGTGTGTGCGCTTATAGCAGTGAGTGCTTGCGCATATATATGAGCCCTTGCACCTGTACCGTGTTAAAAAATACATGTCATGATTATACGGGCACTGGCTCACCCGTACAACTCCGTATGTTGTTGATGACACAATCAATTGACCAGTCAAATGTTCCATGTGGCGCAACTAGTGTTGCACCATCGGCACGTAACCGTGGGGCCCACCTGTCAACCCATATATGAAAGAAAGAAATGGTAGTTTGAGTCTGTACTGTGTTAATAAAATACATTTTAGGGTGATCATACGGTCACTGGCTCACCATACAGCTCCGTAATTTGTTGATGACACGATCAATTGACCAGTCAAACAGTCCACATTCAGCAGCGCACATTACCATAGGGCCCACCCGTCAGCGTGTATATGAAGGACAGAAATGGTAATAAATTAGTGGTCGGTGGTACTCGAAGTCGTGAGACCTCTGGTTGACAGTCGCCGGTGGTGGGGGGCATTGATCGGGCGGTGGGGTGGGGATCTCCAGAGAAAAAGCTTGTCGTGGGGGGGGGGCTAGAGGGATGGCTGGTGCGGCAGCGGACCGGCGGTGAGGAGTGGTTTCAGAGCAGGCGCGGCGGCGTGGCGGCGGGGGGCGGCGGTTCAGCCGATGGTGGCTGGCGGCTCAGGGGAGTGGAGTTTGATGATAAACTGCAGGCCCTTGATTTCGTATCCAACGGCAGGAAAATCTAATGACCAGAGATGAAAAAGTCAGTCGACTGACGTGTAGCATCACCCCACATGTACACATGCACGCATGCAAGACACGCACGCATGCAGGCGTGCAACACTGACACGTACACATAACAAACACACGCACGCATGCAGGCGTGCAACACTGACGCGTATACATGCACTCACGAACACATGCACGTACGCACACATGCATGCAACACTAAAACGTACCCTTGCACGCACGCAACACTCGCACGCCTGCATGCACATAGCACACGACGCAAGACACACGCTCAACCTATACGTGCATGCACCCTTTGTTAAGGACATGGATTGTTACGGGTATTAATCAATCTTATCTGTGATAAGCAGAACATTGATGTTTGTAGCGATCTTTATGAATCACAACGTATCGAACGGGCTATCAACATAGTAGGCTTATCTACATGAAAAGGATGACGTCACACTCAATGAACAATCATCGGTTTATGAAATGCTCGTTGTCGGTGTCAAAACCGGCGGATCTCGGGTAGGGGGTCCCAAACTGTGCGTCTAGGCCGGATGGTAACAGGAGGCAGGGAACACGATGTTTTACGCAGGTTCGGGCCCTCTTGATGGAGGTAAAACCCTACGTCCTGCTTGATTAATATTGATGATATGGGTAGTACAAGAGTAGATCTACCACGAGATCAAGGAGGTTAAACCCTAAAAGCTAGCCTATGGTATGATTGTTGTCTGTTGTCTACCGACTAGCCTGGCCCTGGTTTATATAATGCACCAGAGGCCTAGGTTAACAAGAGTCCTAGCCGAATATGCCGGTGGGGAGAAGTCCTTGTCTTGATCGCCAAGTCTTGTGGAATCTTCCTTGTATGCAGCAGCTGTCCGAACTGGCCCATGAGTATACGGCCACGGGGGTCCTCGGCCCAATCTATCAGATCGGGAGATGACGTGTTGAGTACCCCCTAGTCCAGGACACCGTCAGTAGCCCCCTGAACCGGTCTTCAAGTTAGGGACGCTCCTCGATTCTTCCGAACTGTTCTTCATCTTCGGTCATCGGTCTTGAAAACTGGTTTAACAAATCTTCTCATCTTCGATCTTGAGGATCGCCGAAATGCTTTCGATGAGTTTATACGCCGGGTATCCGAGGAGCCCCTTTAAGTTTCCGGCCTTTATCAATGCCTTATTTTTTTATGCCACACCTCGGGTTTGAAGTTGTTCCCGGGAGGCAGTGTCCTCTTGCATCCGAGCTCTAACGCTGGACTATATTCGAGGTATCTTTTGCAGCCGAGCACCAATGCCGGACCGCTTCCCAGCTCTAACGCCGGAATGTATCCGAGCTCCAACGCCGGACTATGTATCCGAGCTCCAACGCCAGACTGTATCCGAGCTCCAACGCCAGACTATATCCGAGGTGTCATATCACCTTGGTTCAAAAAAGTTTGAAGGAGTTTAGCCGAGCTTAATGCCGGAAATGCCCTCTATGGAGCCAGCCACTAGCGCCCGAGCTTTATGCCGGACTGCTTCCGAGGTGGTGCACCACCCCGAATGTGGGCCGATTTTTGTGAATATTTTTTATTGGTGCAATTTATTCTCTGCCGAGATATATAGCCAGTAGCCCTCAAGGTGTGTATTGGTCTAAAACCCGAGATGCACCTGAAGGATGACATAAGACCGCTGATCCTAGTAGCCGCTGAGACTCAGGTTGATTTGCAAAATCGGCCTGAGGATCAAGTCCAAACTCGGCAAAATACTTCGGGACACTAAAAGCGGTGTGCTCAGTCCTCGAGACTCAGGTTGGGTGCGGCCGACCAACCTGAGGATCAAAATCTCCTCGGAAACTATATTGCACATAAAATTTTCTGCATTGGACAAGCAATGCAGTAGCCCCCGAGACACTAGTCGGGTGGTAACACCAGATCAGGGGATCAATGTGCCCCTTTAATATTTGTAAATAATAAGCCTGAAGCCCAGTAGCCCTCGAGCCTTAATGCGGGCACGGGTGGCCGAATTAAGGATCAATATCCATAGTAAAATCACAAATTATGTGTAATGACTCTATGTATCCAAGTACTTTACGTCATTAATGCTTAGATCCGCATTGTACAAAACTTTGTTGACCGACCATCGGCTTCCACCTCCTCGGCCAGTAGCTGAGGAGTGTTTGTCCTACTTTATAAAACCTTTATGAGGGCAAAGATTTACAACAAACAAGGCAATCTGGCCATACGGTTTTATAAACAAAGGTACGCAGAGAGTTATATTACTTTTTAACAGAAGAAATGTCTTCCAAAGAAAATAGTCCCGCTATCGGTTCCTTTCTTTGGGTTGTCATGCTAAGCATGATCATTAAACCTCAGCTCTAATGTAAGAGCAAAATATCGAGGATTTAGTTTGGGAGGTCAGTTAATAGCCCCCGGTAGTGTTCGGCGACAGTCGGTGTCAAGCCGTAAATACTTCGGCCAATGTTATGAACGGCCCGTCATTTAACATAGTCATCGGATCGCTGACCAGTTTACGCTTATTGTGACAGTCAGTTTTCGGCTTTCTCCACTGAGGTGCTTAACCATGTGAGCTGGAAGCACAATCGTAGTGGTTCTCCCTTTGCACACCTAGCCGAACAAAACGGAACGTAGGAAGCAAGTGCAGGAGCCGGGCAACCCAACTATTGACCGAAGACACAATTCGAAACCGATGCATATATAGCAATATCTGAGAATGTTTTTGCCGAATCCCTAAAGGTGTCCAGCGTTGCACTGCGAGACTAATGCTGGAAAAGCACAAATAGTTTAGAAGTGCCAAAAAGCTTGGAAAACCAAGAAACGTCAGTAAAAACATGACATCCGAACAAGATCAAGTGTTCGGTGCCAATCCGAAAATTGGTCTTAGAAAAAGGAAGTGCTTCATTCGTGCCTTAACATGATACATCCTATCTCAAGACTTCGAGCGGGTCAGACTACGGCTTCGACCTCCTACCCCGAGGGCGAAGTACTTCTCATTAGGCCATTTTAGCAAACTAAACTCTAGTGGCTTTGAGAGAGAAATTAGGCTCCCCGGCTAGTGACCGCACACTCGCGTCGAAAAAAGGAGTGATGAATAATAATAATAAAACTTTGCAATGACTAAGAAGAAGAACACTTGTTATAAAACGGCTCAAATAAACTTAAGAGCCCCCAAGTGACTTGGGTAGAAGAATGATTGCATGTACCAAAGTACTTATATCATATCTATGTTCAACCGAACTTTAAACGCGTCTTAACCGACCGTCGGCTTCTCCCTCTTCGGTAAAGGACCGAAAAGTGTTATGTACTCCATCGGTCGAGAATATCGACGGTGTTTCCAATAACCAGGCAATCAGGCCATAAGGCTGTAACAGACAAAGCGCGCTCAGGGAACTTATGCTATATTACTGTGAAGTGTAAGAAGCATCTTCGAAGAAAATAGTACCCCCACCGATACCTTTCTTCGGTGCTCATTATTATTATGAGACTTGTGCAATAGATTTTTTGTACTCATGAGTTCCATTGTGTGCCGACCATCATTGAAAACTATAAGAGCGCTAGCTTTCGGCTTCACCCAATCTAAGGTCCGGCTCGAGTGACCCGACCGTGACAATCGCAGAGGTGCTCCATTTACTCCCTAGCCGAACAATCGGGAACATAGGGGTAAACATAGGAGCGAGGCAACCCAGCTTGCAAATCGCTTAAGTCAATATGGTGCATATTGTGGCATAATACACGAACAAGGAACGAAGTCGTACAAGTATAATCATATGCAAGAGGAAAAACTTCATAAAGGAAGCCCCCAAGTGAATTAGGTCCTTGAATTTGTGTGTCACAAACAAAGTTTGGACAAGGAAAAAATTTTACAAGCAACTTTTTTCAAAAAAGTATAATGCTTGGTCGAACCGAACACAAGTTAGAAATTAAAGCTTTGAGCATGAAAGCGACTTAGCTGGTTAATGTGTTCGGTATTGATGACGCCGTCCGAGCTTGATGCGGGGCAAGGTTCCATCCCCCAAGCCGGTCCCGAGGTGGCGGAGCGGAGAGCTCGACACGCCGAAGTGGTGACATAGCACGGTCAATGCAGACCGGCAGAGTGATGCCGAAGTCCCGGGATCATTTTCCTGTGCACAAAAAGTAGTGCAAACCGGAGATAATAGTAATAATAATAATTAAAAAAATCGTTGCATAATAAGTAATTTATGCAAAGTGAGTAATAAAAGAAATATGGCCTGGCGTCGAAGTCAATGTCGATGCAGGGCGTCGGCGTGATGCGGTAAAGGCGTGGCAAAGCCTGAATTCACAGGTCGGTCCGAGTTCCAGATGCGGCATTGGCCGGACTATGTACGGAAACTGACCGAACCACCCGGCGACCCTCGTTAATGCGGCCATCATTTGATAGACCTGTGTACAGATGATGGACAAACCAGAGTAATAATTCCTTGGGAAAAATAAACCCAAACAAGCAAAAAAATACTAGGATTGATAGCACCTGGTTTATTTGTTGTAGCAATCCGAAGAAAGGTGATTCCCAAAATTGGGACTCGATCCGCACACCCATTGCCTGAATGGCGATAAAGCGACGGTATGGCAATGCTGGCAAAGGTTGGCTCGCTGAGGCAAAGCCCTCGGTCCAGCTAACATGACGGAGCTGGTCGGCTAGTGACGCCGAAGTCTCCGGAGTAGGTTGATGAAGAGATGGCGAAGCCTCCGGTCCAGCCAAGATGTCGAAGCCTCGATGTCAGCCGATGAGTCGAAGTAGGTCGGCGTGACGGACACCAGCTTGAAGAAGCAATAGTGCGGCCCTGCCGATGCAGGTTGTGACGTGGTCGATGCCGGCTTGATGAAGTGACTGTGCGGCGATGCCGGTATGCCCGCTCCGTGTAATCCATGGGGCGGCGATGTTGGTGATGATTTATCCTTCGCGATGCCGGACTCTTGTTCGGCTTGCCGAGATGATGATCCGAAGAAGTTGAGCTCGGCTCAACAAAGTGACGACGTGTCTAGCGCAGGTCGGCAGCCGTGGAGCAATATTGCCAGACTGGTTTGACACCAGCATGATGTTGAAGATCATGTTCAAAAGATCTTAAAGTTAGTGGGATGTGTTCGGGAACAAAACACAATACCCCATACAAAACTTCCTTCAAAAGGGATGTCCGAAATCCTGTTCATAAAAAGACGAACTCGTGTTGGATTCGTTTTCGCGCAGAAAACAGATCCGAAAAGTAATGCACTAATCGGAAGGTTCCCAGAGTTTGGACGATCGGATCGAGCTGAAATTTTGAGAGGTGGTAGATATAGGAATTCCGCAGCCGATCAACGGTTGGATCTTTCAAAGGACGTCCGAGCTAGAATCTGGACACCACGCCCTAAACTCGTCCAGATTCCCGTCCAGATTTGACAGGGCTCCGGTATATCATAGATTGCCAGAGATTCCTCCATCGGAGCTCGACGAAATTTTCCAGGGTTGTTGTAGACTCGATTCCGCACAATTCCACCAAAGCAATCATTAAAGCGACGCTCAAGGAGGCGGTGGCGGCGGATACGCATTCGTTGTCCGGAAAAACAGCACGGTCGCCCGAGGGCAATGTTGACGTTGAGCCCCCGAGCTCCATGGACGATTCCTCCATGATCTTGATAGAGATCGGAGTTGGTGTTGATGAAGGCCCTCGTCCAAACATGGTGATCCGAACACGGGGCGCAGTTCTTGGTCGAAACAAGGTGACCAGTCGAGCTGGTGACGAAGATGCCGAAGTCGCAGTTGATCTGCAGGCGAGCCATCGATCCTTTTGTCGATCACACAACAGAACTCTCAATGAAAGCACCAATGTCGGTGTCAAAACCGGCGGATCTCGGGTAGGGGGTCCCGAACTATGCGTCTAGGCCGGATGGTAACAGGAGGCAGGGAACACGATGTTTACCCAGGTTCGAGCCCTCTTGATGGAGGTAAAACCCTACGTCCTGCTTGATTAATATTGATGATATGGGTAGTACAAGAGTAGATCTACCACAAGATCAAGGAGATTAAACCCTAAAAGCTAGCCTATGGTATGATTGTTGTCTGTTGTCTATCGACTAGCCTGGCCCTGGTTTATATAATGCACCAGAGGCCTAGGTTAACAAGAGTCCTAGCCGAATATGCCAGTGGGGAGAAGTCCTTGTCTTGATCGCCAAGTCTTGTGGAATCTTCCTTGTATGCGGCAGCTGTCCGAACTGGCCCATGAGTATACGGCCACGGGGGTCCTCGGCCCAATCTATCAGATTGGGAGATGACGTGTTGAGTACCCCCTAGTCCAGGACACCGTCACCCGCTTCTGACCGCCCTGGCCCACCAAAGGTTCCTCTGTTGTGCGCTGCCTACGTTGGATCACTGACATGCAGGCCATGTACCCAAAGAGCCCAAACGTCAGTGGAAGAACGGCGCGCCGTCCTACATCAGAGTCGAGGGCGCCACTCGTTGCACGCCTCCTTGCCGCATTCAAATGCCTCCATGAAACCCGCCCGTGTGGAAGCCGAGAAACTCACTCTGGACACATGTATGTTTATGATCGAGCCGGCATTAAACGCATCGCCAGCCGAGCTCCTCCTGTCCGTCGTCTATTTAATCTCCTATTTAAATGAGGCCAAACGTCGGCCAAGAATCGCACACCTCCGCCGCTCCCCTATCTCCTCCTTCACCATTTTGTCCACTCTTACAATGGCTCATGAAGAGTAGTTATTCCGCATCCAAGCCTGTTGGGTGGCCCACCGAGCCCGCCGGATACGAGCTATGCAGCTCGCTGATCCACCTCCCTCCCCTCGCCGAACGGAGCCAGTTGTCGCCCCAAGCCGGCGCGCGGTTCAGCAACTCGACGCCAATTAGGTCCCATGAAGGCCACCACGGAGGCGATGCCAGCGTACACATCAGGTGTCTTGCCGGATCCTTTTCTTGCGAGGACCTTCGTCGACCCTGCATATACCTCCGGGGCTCCTGGCAGTCCGGTGATCATGCTGCCGGACATGAGGAACACAAATCGATCGGCGGGCGACCATTTAGGCCAGGTATTATATACATGTGCTGTCTAGAACTAGCACTGCGTAGTTCATTTGAATCTAATGAAATCCATTATGTTTGTATGAAAATTCAGTATCTTATATGATTTCCGTCGTTGTTTATATGAAATATCACCTTATTTGCGTGAATTTCGTCCGGTTGGTTGACTTGTTGTCATAATGTGTGTGACTACGGTTGGATGGCATAATTTGCGGGTTGCCGGTCGGTCTGCGGGCGGCGCGGGCGGCATGGTGGGACAAAAAGCTCGTGCGAGCTCGTCTCCAATGTGCGCGCTGAGGATGCATGAGAACCTGAGCCATTCCTCGTTCATTGGTGGCAAAGGCACCGGTGGACAAAAGGGTCGCCATATTTTGGCTACCCCAGGCAAGTTCCAAACAGCCCCTCCCAATAGATTCAAATCCCTCGTTCGCCATGGAATTTTGCCATGTGTTTTTTCATGGACTAGCAAGATGCCTGTGCATTGCACGGGAACATCAAGATGCATTTCTTTTACAAAACACCTGTTGTGATTGAACCATGCAGGAGTAATCCCATTTTGTAAAAACTAATGATTGCTCGAGAATTTTATCGGATAAATGGTATCTCGAGAATTTTATCGGACTCCATTTTTGTATACAAGGCCACAAACCCATATTATAGGTACCAAGGAAAAAAATAATGTCTTCTAACTCAATGTTGCAAGCCACCTTGTTTCCTTGTTTGTCGTGTAAATTAATGTGTATTCTTCTCTTTCATGCACATCAAGCCAATGCTCACACTCCCGCATGCATGCAAGGGATAATTAGTGTCCTCCTTTGCTAGTAGTACTACGAGGCAAACACCATTAATATTGCATTGATTAGTGTTAGTGGCCTTGTATATCTGCAAATTGTAATTTTGATAGTGGCCTTGTATATAGAAATGGAGGGAGAAAGATGAGAGACAATGTGAGGAGGAGTGGGGCGTGGTGGTGACTGGTGGTCGGACTGGGCGGGGGCATGGGGATGGACGGCGCATTATGTCTAGGTTTGTATCTCTATAGTCCCTCTCACACACACACACGTAGGTGGGGGCGTGCACGAAGAGAAGAGGTGCACGCACGGCGCACGTACTCCCGTCTCTTTCCCAACCACACCCGCACAGGTACACGGTGGAGCTCATTTCTGTACGAAAAGGCAGCCCACATGGTAACTTGACACGTGTACTGGTTGCCCACTAGATGGAGGGAGGATCGTCTACCACGGGTGAACAAACAAATTGCGACTTGATGCGTTATGTTAAAAAAGAGGCAAATCATGTGGGGCCTACTTTAGATTCAAGGCTCTATACACTGGAGTACTTTTGATCTGTCATGTCAACTCGCAGAATGAGGAGAAGCTTGCTTAGTACGCCCGCTCCCTCGCCCACGCGCGCGGTGGCTCGCAGGACGAGGAGAAAATTTTACTACTCCCTCCGTCTAGGTGTGTAAGTCACCTTACGAAAACCAAATAATCCCAAAACACTTAGGCACCGTACATTAACTCCCTCCTCGTTTCTTGTTTTGTGGCATATCAACCAATAAGATATGTGGGCCGTGCATGCTTTCAATTACTTGAGACTACCAAACATAACATGCAGTGGTTGTTCATTGCATGTAATGCTATTAATTAGCAAAAAGACATTAAGTTTTCTCGTTTCCTCTCCGCCTTGGTCGCGATGCACAACTTAAGATGACTTACACACCTAGACGGAGGAAGTAGTACTCCCTCCGTTTAGTCCTCGTCCCTACCTTGGTTAGAGAGATTATCATATTGTTTGGAATATATATATCCTTTAGTACTCCCTCCATTTACTTAGAGGGTGCTTGGATACGTTTTAGTCTCATGACTAAAAGTAGTGGGACTAAAACTTGTTAGCCTCACCCATGCTTGGATCCAAATACTAAAGAGACTAAAATCAAGTTAATGAGCATTTATTATCCTCCAAACCCTCCATTCCAGAACTCGCCTGTGTTAAAGGAGAGGAGTTAAATGAGGAGAGAGAGGACTAATCCACATTTTAGTAGGGGTACCCCTGACTAAAAAATTTATTCTCCAGACTAGTTTTAGCCCCTCTTTAGTCAGGGGTGATTGGAACTTTAGCCTCTTAAAGAGACTATTTTTAGTCAGACTAAAATAAGTCCCTTGGATCCAAGCACCCTCTTATACAAGGCCACTACAAAAATACATTTTGCATCTATACAAGGCCACAAATAGTAACTGAGACAAAAGTTACTACTCCCTCCTTTCTAGTTTATGGCTCAATTTCAAAATCTCTCCAACCAAGGTAGACGGTGAGTGGTCGAATTAATTTCGTACTCCTAGTTTTCACAAGTAATTAGTACGCTCGTTTTTCTCAAGAAGTTATGTTTACCGAGGCATTAATTAGAATGAATGCATGAATGACCACTAAATTTCCATGAACTTCTACATGCATTGGTGAGTTTTCTCTTGACACTGCTTGCATCGGGTGATCTAACGCACCTCGAAATCCAACATGTGATGGTACTTCTACTAGTAGTAGAATTGAGACTTATAAAACGGAAAAACAAATGTTTTGTAGATGATCCCTATAAACCCTAGTGGGTACGTACTCCATAAAATCAGATTTTCCCAATACTAAGTCCCTCAACCTTTATTTGCTTGTTTCCCTTCCTACCTCCTTGCCTCGAACAGACTATGCCAAACTCCCCTGCCTGCCGCGTGGGAAAAGACCCGCCCTCGCCTTTTTTTAGTCCGGGTTTGTATCGATGGATCGCGCGAAGCAGCAAAAACCCAAGCCGTGTCTTGTACTCCTCCGTCGACGCTCGCTTTCATGAATTCTGTACTTCCTGTCACCGACATGTTGGACATATAGCAACCGGGTCGACGTGTCAAGCACCAAATAACAGTGCAGAACAGCAGGGGGACGCACCCCAGTCGTACCGCCCCAGTAGTAGTAGTAATGAGCATTGAGACGTCAAATCACAATGCCGCACCTTCCCAAATGGACGAAGCAACCATTATTTCACACTTCGGTTCGCCATCATCTCAAACCACGTAGTATTGCTTCGGCCTCAAGAGGGACACGTGCATTGCCTTGGTACATCATGACACGTGGGACCGCATGACAGGCCATCCCCCCCCCCGCCAATCGCTCGGTAAAATCACCTCATTTTTACTACTATACTTCCTCCATATCGGTTTACATGGCATGCATGTCGTTCTAGGTTGAGAATTTAACTGGCTATATATGTGATGAACAGTATATGTTTAGAAACTACATCCGCTTAATAATCCAATGATATACTTTTTTGTGACATAGTAACTTAGATTTAGTTAGTCAAATGGATGACCTAGAACTACGTGCACGCCCTATGAACCGAGACGTCTAAAAAAACGAGACGGAGAGGGTAGTTCAGTATGTATCTTTTTAGATCAATATAGTCAGGATTCACCAAGGAGCAAAACCAAGTGGTAGGCTACACCTGTCGTGTTGGCGTAGCGACTCAAGCAGGGTCAGTCCACACACGAAATGGCGACACACCTAACAGGACCCCTTTGGCCGACATGTGGCTCATCCACCATCTTGTTCCACGTGCGATGGACCAAATTACACTTTGGAGCAGCGGTTGGAATTGGAGGCACCCCGGTCGTAGCGCCGCAGTAGTAGAAAATGAGCGATGAGGGGTCAAATCACAAAGCCCCACCTTTCCCGCATTAAGTTGGACGGACGAAGAAACCATCATTTCTCTCTAGGGCGCAAGAGCATAAAGAAAAGAGAAAACCAATGATGCGTGTGGCAGCTACCTAGGGCACCCTAGGGTAGGGGTCTCCACTACAGATCAAAAAAATTTGAAAGCGCCTCCACTACAATCGGCTTCTCCCTCGTCCTCTTGAAGAAAACCGATGATGCGTGCGGCGGTAGGGTTTGTAGGAGTACTACTAGGGCGTGCGGGGCCACGTCGTAGTAAATGGGAGAGGGATTGAGTTCGAGTCGACGCCTTAAATATGTGTGGGCCGCTTGGTTTTAGGGGAACGAGGCACATTTTGGGTTCGAGGACCAGTGGAGATATAGTACGTACAAAATATTATGGACGTAGGTTCGACCGAAAGGCAATGATGCATGGGCCCTGCATTTTATATACTCGGGGCCGCGTGAAATTTGCTACTCTACAAAATCAATTAGTTTTATAAAAATGTTAAGATTCATGGGGTTGTGCATTGTAAAGCATAAAGTGAAAAACAAATAATGGCAATTAATTTAGAAAAAAAATCAATTATGATACGAAAGATTCTAGAACAAAGGAGAAGTGCTTGTGTTTTGAGGTTTGTGCATTATGGTTAAGTTCAACCATGGAGTCTTCTAAATTGTACATGTGGCAGATCTGGTGGAATGTTGATGATATCCAACGGCCAGTAGTGCTCGGATTTGTCATCTCCGCACTGTCAGATTAGCTTCATCCAGCGACCATCTTTCAAGTTATTCGCACACAATATAGTTCTTGTGCCATAGTTGCATGTCTTGGGAAAAATCTACTGGTGGGTTGTACTAACTAATTAGGAATAGAAGATGTATACATGGAAGTTGTAGGGAAAGAGATGACATGGATTATCTCAATTCCTATGAGCAGGCATTGGAAAAGAGATGCCATTTGGTTGACATCATAGGAGCTTTTCTATTGAATCTAGAGATGACATGTATCTCAATTCCTATGAGGAGGGATTAAAAAAGAGATGTAATTTGGTTCATATCATAGGAACTTTTCTATTGAATATATGCTAATGTTTATTTTCCTTTGAAATTATGGGAGTATAGGAATCCATTCATATGAACCAAGTGGCTCTAAAGCTATAGAAATGATATCATGTTTATTTCCTTTGAAATGTGGAGTATATGAATCTATTCCTATGAACCAATTGGCTCTAAAGGAAAAAATCCTATAAAAATCATATCATATAGAGTTCCTATGATATTCCTCCACACCAAAGGATGGTTGAAATTGCTGCAGGTGATACGATAGTCTTTCTTTGTAGACTCCTCCCCCATCTTTATAGTTACCTCTCGAAGATGAATGAAATGATATATACAGGGTATTCTACATGTGCAATTTGGTACACAAAAACTCGGTAAAAGTTCGCGAGTTCGAATTTTCAATAAAGCTATATGCACTGCACTTTGGAACGTGGGGAGCATACGGCAGTTGCTAACACTCACGTGGAAGATTTGTGTGCAGGAGGAGTGGTTGTTCTGTTAAATGACATGGCAAAACTGACACTGTCGGATGCCGATCTAATGGTTCTTATAGCGTTTGTTAGGAAAGGCTTGTGGCGAACATTTGTCGGATAATGATTTACGGACACATGCATTGCATTGATACGTGCCCCCTCTCTCTCACGCACATGCACCCTCCCGAGTCCTCTCGCACCCACCGTCTATCTGCAGGTAGACGTCACACACATATGTGCTCTTCACACCCTACCCTCAGAACTTCTAAAAACAAAAGACGTCGCGCACATTTTATTTTAGCTCACACGTCACACACTTATACAATTACTCTTGTCGCGAACGTTCTTTGACCATAGTATATTGTACTCTCACGAAGAGAAGCGGTGCACGCACGCACTAGTTCTCTCACACCCACTCGCGGGTACATGTAGGAGCGCATTTTTTGAAGCTGGTACAATAAAATCACTCCACTATATATATAAGCAGGAGCCTTAGCGCTTGCTTTAGTAGGGTTCCTCTCGTTCACTCTCTCATGCTCTCCAGATCTAAGCAAGACATAGGTGGCCACACTCTCTCTCAGCTCACGGCTGGTCACAAATCCGGCCGGACAACCTCGACCGGGGCAGGGGTGTAGGTGCATCGTTCACGCTGTCGTCGGCGGCGAGGGAGGAGACCAACGGTTGCCCGCGCGTCTCGATCGGCAGCCGTGCCATTCTCTCCGAGAGAGCACCGGCTCCGGAGGGCCTCTAACCCCTTCTTCCTCCCTGCGGTATTGTGGCCAAGATGCGGCCTCCCGACGCCGTATTTGCCACATGCCGACGACCCTCAGGTATATATTCCTTTGAAACCTGCCTTGCTCTACTTCCCCAGCTCCCCACTTGGCTTCGTGTGGATCTTTTTCTACTTCCGTCCGCTGTTCCAAAGCCACCTAGACTTTACTATTATTAGAGGTAAAGCTGGTTCATACAGTCGACTCTAAGAGTTGGTTCAAACAGGGAAGAAAGTGGGACTGTAGCATGAATCTAGGACTTGGTTCTAAGAGGAAATGGGGGGAAGTAGTAGATATTGGCTACCCAACCGGTCTCTTGGTTGAAAAGACGAAGAAAGCATGGTGGATGGCGAAGGGTGGGGGGAAGTGGACCTATCTCTTGGTTGAAGGAAAGAAAGTGACGGGTGTTGGGGGACAACGCAAATGAGAATGAGCAGGTCTAGATTTCCTGTGCTCACATAGGAAAATGTCGCCGAGGAGATAAAAAATGGGACAAATGCAGACATGCTGCCTGAGTGTTTGCTGCTCTCGGCAACCACATTTGCCTCACCACTTAAATCTCACACCGCTAACATTGCTTCATCCCAGTGGAACTGCACAAATTTGATTGCACATTTACTGACCATGTGCTACTCTCATAACAGTAATACTAATGCTATTGTTCTGCATGTTAATCCAGTGGTACTGTTGATGTGATGTGATGCTACTTACGTTAGGACACTTTCATACTGTCAATCTAGTGCCAATTATAACACAATAGATGCTGCTGTTAATCATACGCCACTGCAAATATCTGTCACTGTTTAAATAACTGTATTTCGTATTTGCGCAAACAGGGATGTCTGTCTCCATATCGTTTCGGGGTGTCTATGTCGGATGTGGGGTTTCGGCAAACCCTTAAGATTCGAATACTGGGGTGCGCGCGAAGTCTTTCCCTCCTACCGATCTATGCCCTAGCTCGCTAAGATCTCGCGGACGAACTCGACAAACTCGCAACACAGAAAGACACATGATTTATACTGGTTCGGGCCACCGTTGTGGTGTAACACCCTACTCCAGTGTGGTGGTGGTGGATTGCCTCTTGGGCTGATGATGAACAATGCAAGGGGAAGAACATCCTCCTGAGGTTGAGGTGTTCTTGTGCGTGTCTAGCTTGTGCGGGTGAGAGAGTGATCTAAGATGTCGTCCTCTCGTCCTCGCCCCCCTTTTCTATGGTGGTGGCTAGCCCTACTTATAGAGGCCCTGGTCCTCTTCCTAAATATTGAGCGGGAAGGGAGCCAACAACGGCGGGCTAATTTGAAGGGGGACAGCTAGTACAGGCCATCCTGACAAAAGGTGGTCTGCGCCTGCAAAAGGCTCTGGTGGTGACGCCGTCTTGGGCTCCACGATGACCTCTGTCTTGCCGTCCTTCTGGTCTTGGTCTTGTTGCACCAAAATGGTAACCTTTTCCTGATACCTTGGTACTCCTTGCCTGCGCTACTTTCCTTAGCATCAAAGAGGAAACAAGGATGCTGCGCGCGCTGGCGCCCGCCTGGCGCCCGCCTGGTGTCGATCGTCATGGCTCACGTCACGAGAGCCTCATGAGGTTCGTCTCGCCTTGATATCTCCGCTCCTCATGAGCCTGCCTGACTAGGCCGCTCTAGAGGAGGTCTCGTGTCGTCCGCCTCGCGAGGCTCGACCCCTCGCGAGGGTCTTGGGTGCCTTGTTGGTGAATATGGGGCGTACGGCCTGCTGGCTCAGCCACGCAACGGGCCGCAGGTAGGCAAGTCTGGGGACCCCCGTTCCCAGGACGCCGACAGTAGCCCCTGGGCCCAAGGTGCGCTCGGGCTTGGCTTCGCGGCGAAGCCAAGGGCCAAGCACGGAGCACCGCGGGCCCCCAAAGCCTGCGGCCTTGGTTGACGCGTGGCAGTTGATTGGTCATGGGCGTCTCCGCTTCCCCATGCTGCCTCGGCGACTACATGACTTGACGAGTCCCTGCGACATGAAAGGGAAATCATCATTACCTGCGGTCGTGGGAGGTGTCGGTTGGCCTTCTTTGCTATAAATGGGGAGGGGGCGGAGCCCCTGTCGCCCATCTCTTCCTCGCTTGCTGCTTCTTCTTCCTCGCTCCACTCCTAGCTTCTTCTTCCTCGCTTCGTTGCTCGCTGTGCCACCAATGGCGCCACGAAGGAAGTTCTCTATCGCCGAGAAGGGAAAGGCCCCTCGCGAGGGACCCGGCTCACCGGCACCAAAGTGTGGACGTGGCCGTCCGCGCAAGCACACCGCGTCCCCTGTCGCGGCCCACTGTTAGAGTGGCACCACGGCACACGGAGCGGGTCGTCCCAGCCACGACGATCTAGCTGACGAGGGGAGGCGTGCTTTGGTGGCACGGCCCCCCGCTCCGCGCTTCCACACGGTGGAAGTGTCACCGGAGTTTGTCGTCTGGTCGGAGAACCTGGCCGGCCACTGGCTCCAACTTCCCCGCTTCTTCGCCAACGAGCTGCCGGCCTTCGGTCCAGGCGGATGGTTGCGGCAGCAAGGCCTCTTGGGTTGCAGTTGCGACTTCCGCCACGGGCAACATAGCCCTGGCCCACGGTTGGCAGACGTTCGCCCGTGCCCGCGGCTTGGGTTGACGGTGCGCCCTCCACTTCAAGTAAGACGGCGAATCGACCCTCTACGCGAGGGTGTTTGGGGAAGATGGCCGCCGCGCCGGGTGCTGCCCCGAGGCGAACGATGGTGAGTAGGTGCTCGGCCTTGGGGACGGTCGCGACGAGGATGGGGGCGAGCCTGCCCTCGGGGTAGCTGTGTCTGATACGTCTCCGTCGTATCTACTTTTCCAAACACTTTTGCCCTTGTTTTGGACTCTAACTTGCATGATTTGAATGGAACTAACCCGGACTTACGCTGTTTTCAGCAGAATTACCATGCTGTTATTTATGTGCAGAAACAAACGTTCTCGGAATGACCTGAAACTTCACGGAGCAACTTTTTGGAAAATATAAAAAATACCTGCAAAAGATGAAGGCCAGGGGGGCCACCACCTGTCCACGAGGGTGGGGGGCTCGCCTGCCCCCCTAGGGCGCGCCCCCTACCTCGTGGGCCCCCTGGAGCTCCTCCGACTCCAACTCCAACTCTATATATTGTGTTTCAGGGAGAAAAAACCCAGAGAGAAGAATTCATCGTGTTTTACGATACGGAGCCGCCGCCAAGCCCTAAAACCTCTCGGGAGGGCTGATGTGGAGTCCATTCGGGGCTCCGGAGAGGGGAATCTGTCGCCATCGTCATCATCAACCATCCTCCATCACCAATTTCATGATGCTCACCGCCGTGCGTGGGTAATTCCATCGTAGGCTTGCAGGACGGTGATGAGTTGGATGGGATCTATCATGTAATCGAGTTAGTTTTGTTAGGGTTTGATCCCTAGTATCCACTATGTTCTGAGATTGATGTTGCTATGACTTTGCTATGCTTAATGCTTGTCACTAGGGCCCGAGTGCCATGATTTCAGATCTGAACCTATTATGTTTTCATCAATATATGAGTGTTCTTGATCCTATCTTGCAAGTCTATAGTCACCTATTATGTGTTATGATCCATTAACCCCGAAGTGACAATAATCGGGATACTTACCGGTGATGACCGTAGTTTGAGGAGTTCATGTATTCACTATGTGTTAATGCTTTGTTCCGGTACTCTATTAAAAGGAGGCCTTAATATCCCTTAGTTTCCATAAGGACCCCGCTGCCACGGGAGGGTAGGACAAAAGATGTCATGCAAGTTATTTTCCATAAGCATGTATGACTATATTCGGAATACATGCCTACATTACATTGATGAACTGGAGCTAGTTTTGTGTCACCCTAGGTTATGACTGTTACATGATGAACCGCATCCGGCATAATTCTCCATCACTGATCCATTGCCTACGAGCTTTCCATATATTGTTCTTCGCTTATTTACTTTCCCGTTGCTATTGCTATCATCACTACAAAATACCAAAAACATCACTTTTACTACTGTTACATTTTGCTATCGCTACCACTACTATCATATTACTTTGCTACTAAATACTTTGCTGTAGATATTAAGTTTCCAGGTGTGGTTGAATTGACAACTCAGCTGTTAATACTTGAGAGTATTCTTTGGCTCCCCTTGTGTCGGATCAATAATTTTGGGTTGAATACTTTACCCTTGAAAATTTTTGCGATCCCCTATACTTGTGGGTTATCAAGACTATTTTCTGGCGCCGTTGCCGGGGAGCATAGCTCTATTCCTTGAGTCACTTGGGATTTATATCTGCTTATCATTATGAAGAACTTGAAAGATCCAAGAACCAAGATTTATCCCTCAACTATGAGGGGAGGTAAGGAACTGCCATCTAGCTCCGCACTTGATTCACCTTCTGTTTTGAGTAAGCTTGCGACACCTAAACCTGCTTCTGCTATTCGTTCTAATATGTCGCATGTTATTCATGATGCCACTTTTGCTATACATGATACTTATGATGAAACTACTTCTATGCTTGATACTACTGTGCCACTTGGTGAATTTCTTGATGAACAACTTGCTAGGGCTAGAGAGATTGAAAATATTGAATCTGATGATACTGATGAAATTGATGATGAAGACTTGCCTGTTATTCCCGAGGGTTATGTTTTTGATAAAGAATCTTCTTTAGCTATTTTAGCTTGCAAAGATATATACGAACTCAAGAGGTTATTAGCTAAATGGAATAAGCAATCTCTAAATGATAGGATGAAACCTGACCCTGTTTTTTCTACTTCACCTATCTGTGTTACTGATAAGGATTATGAATTCTCTGTTGATCCTGATATAATTACTTTGGTTGAATCTGATCCTTTTCATGGCTATGAATCTGAAACTATTGTGGCACATCTTACTAAATTAAATGATATAGCCACCATGTTCACTACTAATGAGAGAACTCGTTACTTTTATATCCTTAAAATATTTCCGTTCTCATTAAAGGGTGATGCTAAGATATGGTTTAATTCTCTTGATCCTAGTTGTGTGCGTAGTCCCCAGGATATGATTTATTACTTCTCTGCTAAATATTTCCCTGCTCATAAGAAACAAGCTGCTTTAAGAGATATATATAATTTTGTGCAAATTGAAGAAGAGAGTCTCCCACAAGCTTGGGGGAGGCTTCTCCAATTACTTAATGCTTTGCCTGATCATCCTTTTAAGAAAAATGAAATACTTGATATCTTTCATAATGGACTAACCGATGCTTCCAGAAATTACCTGGATAGTTGTGCTGGTTCTGTTTTCAGGGAGAGAACACCAGATGAAGCTGAAATTCTATTGAATAATATGTTGACAAATGAAAATAATTGGACACTTCCGTAGCCAATTCCTGAGCCTATTCCTAAACCAACTCCGAAGAAGAGGGGTATTCTATTTCACACTCCTGAAGATATGCAAGAGGCAAAGAAATCTATGAAAGAAAAAGGTACTAAAGCTGAAGATGTTAAGAATTTACCTCCTATTGAAGAAATACATGGTCTTAATTTACTGCCTGTTGAAGAAACATATGATCTTAATACATTACCTATTGAAGAAACTCATGGTCTTGATAAACCGACACAGGTAGTAAAGGTAAATTCTCTCTATAGGTATGATAAAGCTGAAATCCTATTTACTAAATTTGCTAGCCCATGCTTAGATGAGTTTGATAAATTTATGGCTAAGCAAGAAGACTTTAATGCTTATTTTGGTAGACAAATTAAATACAATTCAAATATGCTTGAACACTTGGGTGATTATATGGCTCATGTCAAAGGTGAACTTAAACTTATTAGTAAACATGCTTCTATGGTTACCACTCAAGTAGAACGAGTACTTAAATCTCAAAATGATTTGCTCTATGAATTGAATAGTAAGAATAATGATAATGTTGTTAGAGTTATGACTAGAGGTGATAAAATGACTCAGGAACCTTTGTATCCTGAAGGCCACCCTAGGAGTTGAGCAAGATTCTCAGAGAAATAATATAGATGCACCTAGTCCTTCTAAAAGGAAGAAAAATAAAAATGATAGGACTTTGCATGCTTCTAGTGAACCTATTACTGAAACATCTGAGAATCCAAATGATATTTCTATTTCTGATGCTGAAACTCAATCTGATAATGAACCTGAAACTAGTGATAATGCTAATAATAATGTTCATGCTGATGCTCAACCTAGTAATGATAATGATATAGAAATTGAACCTGCTGTTGATCTTGATAACCCACAATCAAAGAATCAATGTTATGATAAGAAAGACTTTGTTGCTAGGAAACACGGTAAGGAAAGAGAGCCTTGGGTTCAGAAACCCATGCCTTTTCCTCCCAAACCATCCAAGAAAAAGGATGATGAGGATTTTGAGCGCTTTGCTGAAATGATTAGACCTATGTTTTTGCATATGCGATTAACTGATATGCTTAAAATGAATCCTTATGCTAAGTACATGAAAGATATTTTTACAAATAAGAGAAAGATACCGGAAGCTGAAATTTCCACCATGCTTGCTAATTATACTTTTAAGGGTGGAATACCAAAGAAACTTGGAGATCCCGGTGTACCAACTATACCATGCTCCATTAAAAGAAACTATGTTAAAACTGCTTTATGTGATCTTGGAGCCGGTGTTAGTGTTATGTCTCTCTCTTTATATCATAGACTTGATTCGAATAAGTTGACACCTACTGAAATATCTTTGCAAATGGCTGATAAATCAATTGCTATGCATGTCGGTGTTTGTGAGGATGTGCCTGTTGTAGTTGCAAACGTTACTATTTTCACGGACTTTGTTATTCTTGATATTCCCAATGACGATAGTATGTCTATTATTCTTGGAAGACCCTTTTTGAATACTGCAGGGGCTGTTATTGATTGCACTAAAGGCAATGTCACTTTTCATGTTAATGGTAATGAGCATACAGTACACTTTCCGAGGAAACAACCTCAAGTTCATAGTATCAACTCTATTGGAAAAATTCCATTGAATATATTTGGAGGTTTTGAATTTCCTCTTCCTACTGTCAAGAAGAAATATGATATTATTATTATTGGGGATGTGCATATCCCGTTGAGGTAACATAGTGTTATTCAAAATTTCTCCGGTTCCATGTTATTCAGAATGAGTTCGTTAACAAGACTTGATCAACCTTGTTAGTGGATTCCTTTTGATAATCATGAGATGGATGAAACTAGAAGGCACAACCTGATGTACCCTCCTTTTACTTTCTGTTATTTATATTAAATAAAATAAAAATAGTATTTTTTTTGTTTGTTATCTGATTATCCGTGCAATATAAAAATACCCCGAAAATAAAAGTTCTCCAAATGCCCTGAAGTTTAAATATGATTTTTTTCTGGAATATTTGAGACTATTTGGCACTGAGAACACAGCAGGCAACCACCTGCCCACGAGGGTGGAGGGCGCGCCCTACCCCCCTGGGCGCGCCCCCTGCCTCGTGGGCCCACGGTGGCCCTCCTCCACTTATCCTTTCACCCACACACTCCTTCTTCCTCCCCCAAACACGAATAACCAGCTCAAACCCGAGTCCAAGCTCGTTTTTCTGCCATTTTCGATCTCCTTGCTCAAAGCACCTCTCACAAAACTGCTTGGGGAGATTGTTCCTTGGTATGTGACTCCTCCATTAGTCCAATTAGTTTTTGTTCTAGTGCTTTATTCATTGCAATTTTTTGCTGCTTAGGTGACCCTGTTCTTGAGCTTGCATGTCAAATTTATATGGTCAAAAGTAGTTTTGATGCATGATATAGGCCCTAGGCACTTGTAGGAGTAGTTGCTATCAATATTATTGAGTTTGGTTTACTTTTATTTTGAAGTTACTAAGAATTTCAGAATTTTTCAGAAAATGATGAAGAGACTCTTGAGGGGCTCATCGAGCCGAAGCTCGAAGGAAAAGGCACCGAAGCCTAAGTATAATCTGCCTCGCATCGCGGAGGTTCGGTCGTGTGAATGGCCTTCCGATGATTTCTTGAGAGCAGCCGGGATTTATGAAGATTTTCATGAATTGGCTAAGAATGCAGGCCTCGCCGCTTTCCTCCACGACCAACACGATCAGTATCTCTTACTCACAAATATCTTTGTGCAAAACTTTCATTTCCATTCTAGGAGCTCACCACCTACGGTGGAGTTTCATTTATATGATGAGCATAAGGAGATGTCACTTTATAATTTTTGTTGGGTATGTTTAGTCCCTTTCGAGGGCAAGACAGAAGAACCACATCGCGAGGATGTGGATGGGTTTATTGATACTATCACTGTAGGGGAAACAAGGAAGGTTTCCATGCACGAATCACTAGCATATATTTTCCTATTTTACGCTATTTTGCATTATTTGCTAGTCGTTGTTTAATTGGTCGCGGAAACTGTGGAAACCTTAGTGTCCCTGATATTATTATTTTGCTCCATGGTTTATACGGTGATAACCCTGTGGGCGGCATTATTGCTAAACGGTTAAGTCTGAACCGTACCAAGGGCCCCATCTTTGGAGGCATCTATTCTTCACGCCTAGCTGCACATTTTAACATACCTATTAGGCATTATGAGAAGGAAGAAAAGGTGCTGCCTTGTGTTTATTTAGATTATAAAAGTATGGTAGCACATGAATTTATTGTTAAGAATAGGGAAGGAGAGCTTAAATGCAAATTGTTCTTTGATAAACATCATCCTGAGACTATTACCCTGCCTGCTCCTTCTTTGTTTGATTTATCTGCAGGCCAGTACCCTGTTCCGTTAGAGGCTATTCACGCCTACTGCAACCCTGCACCAGTCATGGAGCCAGAGCCGGAACCACAAGTTGATCCTTCACGACAGTCTAATTACCAGTGGGATCCGGAGATGATTGCCAGCCAGTGGCAATCGGAGTCTTCTTCTTCTTCTCAGTACGACCCTAGCTATTATTATGGATATCCGCCAGGCCAGCCGTGGCCATAGACCAACTTAGGCCAAAAGCCTAAGCTTGGGGGAGTACGTATTTCTCACCGACATTACATTTATGTTCACACACTCATTGCTAGATGTCGGTGCTCATACTTTTTCATTGTATCATCCATGCTAGTTTATTTCCTTTTTATGCTTTCTTCTTGTGTGTTTAATAAACCTTAAAGAAAAACCCAAAAAAATTAGTTGTAGCTTTTAATTAGTGTACTTTCCATGCTTGTAGTAGTAACTAAAAAGAAAACCCAAAAAGATTTCATGCTCTTCTTTTGCTTGTTGGGAGCTTTCCTGTGTAAATAGTTTTATTTCTTTTCTTTCCTTTGGGGGTCGATAGGAGAAGACCATAATTAAATTGTTGAAGTGGCTCTTGTATGCATAATTGTTGATCTGACAAAAGAGCCCATATTGCCTTGTCTTCTCTTGTTTATTGAATGCTTGAAGATTCCAGCTTAGTCCAATGCACGTGCACTATTATTATTAATATTCACATCGTTCGGTCATGCAAGTGAAAGGCAATTATGACGATATATGATGGAGTGGCTGAGATGAGAAAAGCTGGTATGAACTCGACCTCTTTTGTTTTTGTAAATATGATTAGTTCATCGTTCATGATTCAGCCTATTATGAATAAACATGTTTGCAATGACAAATAGAGATCATAGTTTCTTGTGCCATGCTTGATTAGCTATGAGTTATAATGGTTTACCTTGCGTGCCAACATGCTATTAAAATGGTTATGATGTGGTATGATAGGGTGGTATCCTCCTCTGAATGATTTAAGTGACTTGACTTGGCACATGTTCACACATGTAGTTGAAACAAAATCAACATAGCCTTCACGATATTTATGTTCATGGTGGATTATATCCTACTCATGCTTGCATTTGGTGTTGATTAATTTTAATGCATGTTCATGACTGTTCTCGCTCTCTAGCTGGTCACTTCCCAGTCTTTTGCTAGCCTTCACCTGTACTAAGTGGGAATACTGCTTGTGCATCCAACTCCATAAACCCCAAAGTTATTTCATATGAGTCCACCATACCTACCTATATACGGTATCTACCTGCCGTTCCAAGTAAATTTGTATGTGCCAAACTCTAAACCTTTAAATAAATATCATGTTTTGTATGCTTGAATAGCTCATGTATCAACTAGGGTTGTCCGTATCTTCCATGTTAGGCGGGTTATTCTCAAGAGGAGTGGACTCCGCTCCTCACTCATGAGAAAGTGGCTGGTCACCGGGATGCCCAGTCACATGCTTTATGCAAATCAAATCAAAATAATTGCAAACAAAACTCCCCCTGGGACTCTTGTTAGTTGGAGGCACTCGTTGTTTTGAGCAAGCTATGGATTGATGCTTGTTGGTGGAAGGGGGAGTATAAACTTTGCCATTCTGTTTGGGAACCGCCTATAGTGTGTGTAGCATGGAAGATATCGCCATCTCTTGGTTGTTATGTTGACAATGAAAGTATACCGCTCAAAATATTATTCATCTCTATTTCAAAACCAAGCTCTGGCACCTCTACAAATTCCTGCTTCCCTCTGCGAAGGGCCTATCTATTTACTTTCATGTTGAGTCATCATCCTCTTATTAAAAAGCACCAGTTGGAGAGCACCACTATCATTTGCACTCATTATTGTTAGTTTACATTGAGTATGACTTGACTGGATCTCTTTTACCATGAATTACAATGTCTAGTCAGTCCTTGGTCTTTAAAGGTGCTCTGCATTTATGTTTTGCGGTCTCAGAAAGGGCTAGCAAGATACCATCTTGTTATATCATATCATGATTGTTTTGAGAAAGTGTAGTCATCCGAGATTTATTATTATTGCTCGCTAGTTGATTATGCTATTGATATGAGTAAACTTGAGACCTAAGAGTTATTGTGAATGTGGTTAGTTATAACTTTGTTGAAAACTTGAACGCTGGCTTTACATACTTACAACAACAAGAGCAAACAGAGTTTGTAAAAGTTTTCTTTATCACTTTCAGCTTATCAACTGAATTGCTTGAGGACAAGCAAAGGTTTAAGCTTGGGGGAGTTGATACGTCTCCGTCGTATCTACTTTTCCAAACACTTTTGCCCTTGTTTTGGACTCTAACTTGCATGATTTGAATGGAACTAACCCGGACTGGCGTTGTTTTCAGCAGAATTACCTTGGTCTTATTTATATGTAGAAACAAACATTCTCGGAATGACCTAAAACTTCACGGAGCAACTTTTTGGAAAATATAAAAAATAGCTGCAAAAGATGAAGGCCAGGGGGCCCACCGCCTGTCCACGAGGGTGGGGGCACGCCCCCCTACCTCGTGGGCCCCCTGGAGCTCCTCCGACTCCAACTCCAACTCTATATATTGTGTTTCGGGGAGAAAAAACCAGAGAGAAGAATTCATCGCGTTTTACGATACGGAACCGCCGCCAAGCCCTAAAACCTCTCGGGAGGGCTGATCTGGAGTCTGTTCGGGGCTCCGGAGAGGGGAATCCGTCGCCATCGTCATCATCAACCATCCTCCATCACCAATTTCATGATGCTCGCCGCCGTGCGTGAGTAATTCCATCGTAGGCTTGCTGGACGGTGATGGGTTGGGTGGGATCTATCATGTAATCGAGTTAGTTTTGTTAGGGTTTGATCCCTAGTATCCACTATGTTCTGAGATTGATGTTGCTATGACTTTGCTATGCTTAATGCTTGTCACTAGGGCCCGAGTGCCATGATTTCAGATCTGAACCTATTATGTTTTCATCAATATATGAGTGTTCTTGATCCTATCTTGCAAGTCTATAGTCACCTATTATGTGTTATGATCCGTTAACCCCGAAGTGACAATAATCGGGATACTTACCGGTGATGACCGTAGTTTGAGGAGTTCATGTATTCACTATGTGTTAATGCTTTGTTCCGGTACTCTATTAAAAGGAGGCCTTAAAATCCCTTAGTTTCCATAAGGACCCCGCTGCCACTGGAGGGTAGGACAAAAGATGTCATGCAAGTTCTTTTCCATAAACATGTATGACTATATTCAGAATACATGCCTACATTACATTGATGAACTAGAGCTAGTTCTGTGTCACCCTAGGTTATGACTGTTACATGATGAACCACATCCAGCATAATTCTCCATCACTGATCCATTGCCTACTAGCTTTCCATATATTGTTCTTCGCTTATTTACTTTCCCGTTGCTATTGCTATCATCACTACAAAATACCAAAAACATCACTTTTACTACTGTTACCTTTTGCTACCACTACTATCATATTACTTTGCTACTAAATACTTTGCTGCAGATATTAAGTTTCCAGGTGTGGTTGAATTGACAACTCAGCTACTAATAATTGAGAGTATTCTTTGGCTCCCCTTGTGTCGAATCAATAAATTTGGGTTGAATACTTTACCCTCGAAAACTATTGCGATCCCCTATACTTGTGGGTTATCAGCGTCTTGTCCCGCTACGGCGACTCTTCCTCCAGTGACAGCTCCAGCACTAGTGGCCATGGCCAGCCGCCGCGCCCGCTTTGGAGGCGGTAGTGAGTCATCCCGTCGCCGCGCCCCCGTGAAGCGCGAAGAAGGATCCGGCTAGGTTCGGGGTGCCGCTAGGGGCCCGCCTCCGCAGATTGTTGTGATGTTGCTTTTGTTTTACTCTTTTTCTTGCATCAAGAATGTAACCAATTTGGGCCCAGGGGGCGTGTATTGAACTATGGTTCCTCGATTGTGGCACTGTGCGTGTTGTGTCGTTATTTCGTGCAAAGATGACTTAACCTGGTATATCCGGGACGCCCTCTTCCTCACGAGGTGCTCATTTCCTCGTGCCCATCTTGCCTTGGTGGCCTGCACCTGCTGGGGAACTGCGAAAGCTCGTTAGGGAGTGCGTTTAAAAGATTTGTCGTTCGCCCTGGTCCTGGCCTGGCGCCTTGTATTGCGGTACCCGAGGGGCACGGACTAGGAGAGGCATGCCAGCTTTTGGGCTTGAACAAGGGTGGCTCGTGAGAAGGCAGAGAAGGCAGAAAATGATCGCGAGGGCACCTGCCCAGCCCCCTCGTGAGGCATGCGAGAGAGAAAGAACACGAGCTAACCCGAGCCAAAAAACGCAGCGAGAAGCAAGAGGGTCAACTCAGCAAGGAATGCCAAAAGCAAATTTTGATTAAGGAAAAGGAAGCCAAATACGGAAAGCAAATGAAAAGCCGCGTCCGGCACCTAATCTAGTCTTCAAGTCTTATCACCAGCGCGGAGCTAAGTGTTGTCCACTAGGCGTGGGCGGGAGCCCCAGGGCCTGAGGCCGGCACCCCTGAGACTCCGAGGCGTGTACAGCCCCAACTCATTATTACGTGAGAGTGTCACGGGTGGCGATTCTGCACAGGCACCAGGCCTTCTTCACAGGCTCTGCGCCTTTCTTCTCAGGCTCTGGGCCTTGCTTCACAGGCTCTGGGCCTTGCTTCACAGGCTCTGGGCCTTGCTTCTCAGGCTATGGGCCTTGCTTCTTAGGCTTTGGGCCTTGCTTTATGGGTAAAACCTCCAGAGGTGCTCGATGTTCCAGGCGTTTTGTACTGGTACTCCGTCTTGTGTCTCCAGGCGCACGGCGCCAGGCCTGGAGATGTGGACGACCTTGAACAGGCCCTCCCACATTGGTGAAAGCTTATGCAGCCCTTCCCTGGAGAGGACCCGCCTCAGGACTAGGTCTCCCGTCTCGAGTGTCCTGGAGCGGATGTTGCGGCAGTGGTATCGCCGCAGTGCTTGCTGGTACCTCGCTGCCCGCAGCGCAGCTCCGTGGCGATGTTCCTCCACTAACACGAGGTCCATCCCCCACGTGGTGTCCTGCTATGTTTCATCGAATGCCAGGACCCGTGCGGAGCGATGCTTGACCTTGTGAGGGAGGACCGCTTCAGCTCTATAGACGAGGAAGAATGGAGTCTCTCCCGTTGGCTTGGTGGCGGTGGTCCAGATGGACCACAGTATGGACTGGAGCTCATTGTGCCAGCCCCTGCCGCAGGCCTCCAGCTTCTTCTTGAAGGTCCTGGTCTTGAGGCCCCTCAGGACCTCCGCGTTAGCACGTTCGGCCTGGCCATTGCTCCTGGGGTGGGCCACCGAAGCGTAGCAGATCTACGTTCCAAGGTTAGCACAGTAGGTTTTGAAGAGGTTGCTAGTAACCTGCGAACCGTTATCTGTGATGATGCGGTTGGGGACCCCGAAGCGGATCACGAGGCCCTTGATGAACTTGATAGCAGAGCCGGCTGCCATGGTACAGATGGCTTCCACTTCCACCCACTTGGTGAACTTGTCGATGGCGACGTAGAGGTAACGGTAGCCCCCTGGCGCCCGAGGGGATGTGCCTAGGATATCCAGCCCCCGGACCGTGAACGGCCATGTGAGCGGGATAGTTTGAAGGCCCAAAGCTGGTTGATGGATTTGCTTGGCGTGGAATTGGCAGGCTTCGAAAGACTTCACCAGCTCGGCTGCATCGTTGAGTGTTGTAGGCCAGTAGAATCCACTGCGGAACACCTTGCCAATGAGGGTCCGTGATGACGAGTGGTGTTCGCAGTCCCCGCCGTGTATGTCAATCAGGAAATCCCTTCCTTGGTCGCTGGATATGCAGCACAGTGTGACAACGTTCGGTCGTTTCCTATATAACTCGCCGTGTTGGATACAATATGCAGTGGCTTGCTAGGCCACGCGCTCCGCCTCCTCTTCCTTTTCGGGTAATGTTCTGTGCATTAAGTACTCCTTGAATTCCTTGGTCCAGCATTCCTCCTGAGGTTCAAGCGCCAAGAGCAGCCGAGCTCCGGAGGTCGGTCCACAGGTCGGGGCTCCCATGGCTGGAGGCTGGGGGAGCTCCTCCCGAGGCTGGGTCGTGCTTGAAAGAGGTGGCGCAGCTGATGGCTTGAAGAGCCGCTACTCAAAGATGCCCGGCTCCTGCGGTTGCTGCTTGGATGCTCTTCGGGCGATTTCGTCGGCTTCCTTATTGGTGCCCCGGGGTACATGATGCAGATCCAGGCCCGAGAACTGCTTCTCCATCTTGCGCACCTCCGCGAGGTAGGCCTCCATATGCTCGTCCTTCGGCTTGTACACCTTGTTGGAGAAGTTGACGAGGAGTTGTGAGTCGCCTCTGATAGTGAGGCGCTTCACCCCTAGGGCCGTTGCAGCCTTCAGGCCAGCTATGAGGCCTTCGTACTCCGCGATGTTGTTGGAGACCTTCTCGCCGTGCTGAAAGCAGAGTTGCACGGCATAGTAGAGCTTGTCCTGGGTGGGCAAGATTAGCACTGCTCCATCCCCCGCGCCTTGGTGTGCGAAGGCGCCATCGAAATGCATGACCCAACCGTCCGGAGCCTCACTTCCTGGGGAGGTGGACCCGTCTTCTCTTTCTTCAAGTGTCGGGGCATCCGTCCATTCTTCCACAAAATCAGCAAGTGCGGCCCCCTTGATGACCCTGGTGGTGCTGAACTCCAACTGGAATGCTTGCAACTCGATGTTCCACTCTGCGACCCTTCCGGCTGAGTTAGGGCTCCTAAGTATCCTTTCTAGTGGGTAGGCTGAGACGACCTTGATGGAGTGGCCCTGGAAGTAGTGTCGCAGCTTGCGTGAGGCCACCAGGAGTGCGAGCAGGAGCTTCTAGGGCATGGGGTGGCATGCTCTCACGTCTCACAATACGGTGCTGACAAAGTACACTGGGTGTTCGATGAGGGCTGGCATGCTATCGAGGCTCGGGTCCTGCGGAGATCGAGACATATCCTGAGGTGGAAGGATCCCTGAGACCCTGGTGTCCTCAGGAGCTTCTGTGACGCCGCCCTGCTGAGCTTTGTCTTCCACCGCTGATGCCTTTCTGCGCCTTCCTGACCCCGCGCTACTTCAGCCTTGGCCTGGCGGGGCGCACCCTTGACTTGGCGCTCCTCCCGAACCGCCACCAACGTCGTGCTGGCGGAATACGGGGTGGTAGCAAGGTAGAGTACCATAGGCTCGAGGGGTCGTGGTTCCACCATCACTGGGGGGTTGTAAGGTATTTCTTGAGGTCTTGGAAGGCACGGTCGGCCTCCGGGATCCACTCGAACGGGCCCTTCCTCTTCATGAGCTTGAAGAATGGTAAGGTGCGCTCTCCCAGTTTGGAGATGAAATGCCCTAACACGGTCACCCGCCCAGCTAGCTTCTGCATCTCTTTGAGGGTCCGCGGCGGGCTCATGTCCTCGATAGCCTTGACCTTCTCCGGGTTCGCCTCGATCCCTCTGTAGGATACAAGGAATCCCAGCAGCTTGCCGGAGGGGACACCGAACACGCACTTCTCCGGGTTGAGCCTTAAGTTCACTTGGCGCAGACTCTCGAAGGTCTCCTCCAAGTCTTGAATCAATGTCCTTGCCTCGCGAGACTTGACCACTATGTCATCGACGTAAGCCTCAGCGTTCCTCCCAAGCTGCCACCCTAGAGCGATGTGCATCAACCGCTGAAAGGTCGCGCCCGCGTTGCGCAGCTTGAAGGGCATGCAGGTGTAGCAGTACACCCCACATGGTGTCAGGAAGGCCGTCTTCTCCACATCTTTCACCGCCATCTTGATTTGATGATACCCTGAGAACGCGTCCAGGAAGCACATCAGGTCACAGTCGGCGGTGGAGTCAACAATCTGGTCGATGCGCGGGAGTGGGAACGGGTCTTGAGGGCAGGCTTTGTTAAGATTGGTGAAGTCGACGCACATCCGTTCCTTCCCTCCTTTTTTCGGCACCACGACAGGGTTCGCCAGCCATTCGGGGTACCGGACCTCTCGGATGGCACCTGCCGCTTCCAGCTTGCGTGTCTCTTGGACGATGAAGGCTTGCTTCTCAGTGGACTGCCGTCTCGCTCATTTCTCCACGGGGCGGACATTGGGGCATACCCTTAGACGATGCTGGATCACCTCCCTTGGGACCCCTACCAGCTGATTTGGCTCCCACGCGAATATTTCCTTGTTCGCACGCAAGAACCTCACCAGAGCTTCTTCTTGTTCCCGGTCGAGACCGGCTCCTATGGTAAAGGTGGCTCCTAAATGCCCGTCCTCGCTGGCCAGTACCAGCTTGGTTTCCGCCTTGTCTTGGGTGAACAGATGCTTCTTCTTGGTGGGCGCGGCCTCCCTGGCCGCGGGGGCACCGGCGTCGGTGGGTTGTGCTACTGTCGCGGTCTTGAAGGCGAGCCTGAGCACCGTCATGGCCTCCTTAGTGTCCCCCTTGATGGTGAGGATGCCCTTGCTCCCTAGCATCTTCATGAGGTTGTAAGTCGGGTGAGTCGCCGCCATGAACTGAGCGAGAGCCGGGTACCCGAGGATGGCGTTGTACAGGAGGACGGTGCAAGCGATGTCGAAGTCCACCAGCTCGGTGCGGTAGTTGTCGCGTGTGCCGAAGGTGACAGGGAGGCGGATCTGTCCCAGGGAGTAGGCAGCTCCACCACCCACTCTTGAGAAGGGCTTACTGAGGCCGAGCCGCTCGAGTGGCACGTGGAGAAGGCTGAAGGCTTCCACGGAAAGCAAGTTGAGGCCGGCACCACCGTCGATGAGGGTCTTGGTGGCGGCCACGTTGCAGATGGTGGGAGTGCAGAGCATCGGAAGCACTCCGGAGCCGGCGGTGGAGTCGGGGTGGTCTTCTGAGCCGAAGGTAAGGTCGGCCTCTGGCGCAGCCCAACCCGGCGGAGCCCCCGGGCGCCTGGAGGTGGCCCCGATATGGCGGAGGAACGGCTTGGCGTGGCGGTCCAACGGCGGTGCTTGAGAGCTGCCCAGCAGGGCCGCAACTGCGTGGTGCGCCGACACCACGTAGCAAACAGTGAAGAGGTCGCGAAGCTCCTCCCAAGATGCCACCATGGATCAGGGAAGGTTGAGCATCCAGGCACGTGGCTCACCGGCGAGGGCCATGGGGAGCTAGTTGGCCATGACTTTCTCGTCGCCGTTGGCTGCTTCGATGCTCAGCTCGTAGACCTGCAGGAACTTTGCGGGGTCGGTGGTGCCGTCGTAGCGAGGAGGCAGATCCGGCTTGAACTTGCCTGGCCAGGCGTCGCTATGGAGCTCGGGGGTGAAGGCGCGGCAGCCGACCGTGGTTACTGGGGCCCGCCTCGGAGGTGTAGCTTGGTCTTGTCGAGGTCCGCGTGGCGCCGCCGCAAGCGGCGCACGGTCCTAACGAGGCGGTGCGGGAAGCGCGGGTGCAGCTTCTCGCAGCCGTGGGTTTCCTTGGCAGCTTCTCTCTTCACGCGCGGGCACCGGTCGTGGTGGATCGCATCGCGGGGCCGCGCGCCTTGGTGCCAAGGCACCGTCTTTGGGCTAGGGTGGTGGAGGTGCGCCTCGGGCCTCGTCGCCCGTGGCTGGCTGAGGGTGAGGCCAAGAGAGGGACGGCGCTGGGGAGCCCCCTGTGGCACGGACGAGCTCGGCGACGCGGTCGAGCCACTCCTCGTAGAGGTCGTCAACTGGGCGGTAGCGCAGGAGCTTGTTTGCGGCGAGGAGTGCGGCCCGCGCCTCCATGGGAGCGCGGTGTGCGTGAGACGAAGAACCGACTAGGGTCAATGATGGAGTGGCGGTGCGGCCGTCCTGCCGCACAGAAGGATGCAGCGAAGACGCTTGCTGCTCGTTCCCCACTGGGCCGGTGGCAGCATTGGCGGCGGGGGACGGAGAACAACGTGGTGGCCCGCCGATGGGAGCTGTTTGAGAAACGCGGGTGGTGAGAGCCGCCCGACACTCAGCTCGAGCGCGGCGAGCGTCCGCCATGGAGATGATGGAGCGGTGGAGCAACAAACTGATGGAAGGAAAGCTTCGGCGCACCCCTACCTGGCGTGCCAAATGTCGGATGTGGGGTTCCGGCAAACCCTTAAGGTTCGAACACTGGGGTGCGCGCGAAGTCTTTCCCTCCTACCGATCTACGCCCTAGCTCGCTAAGATCTCGCGAACGAACTTTGTGAACTCGCAACACAGAAAGACACAAGATGAGAGAGTGATCTAAGATGGTGGATTGCCTCTTGGGATGATGATGAACAATACAAGGGGAAGAACAGCCCCCTGAGGTTGAGGTGTTCTTGTGCGTGGCTAGCTTCTGCGGGTGAGAGAGTGATCTAAGATGTCGTCCTCTCGTCCTTGCCCCCTTTTCTATGGTGGTGGCTAGCCCTACTTATAGAGGCCCTGGTCCTCTTCCCAAATATTGAGCGGGAAGGGAGCCAACAACAGTGGGCTAATTTGAAGGGGGACAGCTAGTACATGCCATCCTGACAAAGGTGATCTGTGCGTGCGAAAGGCTCTGGTGGTGACGCCGTCTTGGGCCCCACGATGACCTCCGTCCTGCCGTCCTTCTGGTCTTGGTCTTGTTGCACCAAAATGGCAACCTTTGCCTCATGCCTTGGTACTCCTCGCCTGCGCTAGTTTCCTTAGCATCAAAGAGGAAACAAGGACGCTGCATGCACTGGCGCCCGCCTGGCGCCCGCCTGGTGTCGATCGTCATGGCTCACGTCACGAGAGCCTCGTGAGGTTCGCCTCACCTTGATATCTCCGCTCCTTGTGAGCCTGCCTGACTAGGCCGCTCCAGAGAAGGTCTCGTGTCGTCCGCCTCGCGAGGCTCGGCCCATCGCGAGGGTCTTGGGTGCCTTGTTGGTGAAGATGGGCCATACGACCTGCTGGCTCAGCCACGCAGCGGGCCGCAGGCAGGCAAGTCTGGGGACCCCCGTTCCCAGGACGCCGACAGTCTGTCTCTGTATCATTTCTATCTGCGCAATCAAAAGCACACACCTCAATTTTAGTAGAACTGCTCAAAATGAGATGGCTATCCCTCGTTGTCGTCGTCTAACCACCCGTCTTCTAGGTATTCCTGCATTGGTAGTTACTAGGTAGAATGACCAACGCAATATAAAAGAAGTTGATTTGTACGTTTTACTTCCTGATTGCAGTGCAGGGACGAGCGAAAACAACTGCATCCTAGTCCGCAATGCACTTTCTACCAGTTCATCCATGGACCGAGGACTAGCTGGCACGGATGCATGGCGGTTTTTTGGACAGGTGCACGGACTAGAGGCATTGTGGTCTGGTTATTTCTACAAATAGCGGTGCTTAAATTTAGTGGAATGCACAAGAATTTCAGCTGGTTAGTACACTACATGGTTCAGTTCAGCATTCCAGCTGAGAACACAACTATAATTGGTTATTCTGGAATGAGAGAACCTAACCCTGGATGGTGGCAACAAGAAAAAACTAGAGTGAACTCCAGGAAATTTAAGCCTGCCGGGAGGCTCTTTGCTCAGAGAAGCCTTGCTTGTTTTTACCTGATTTGTAAACCTTCTCACAACTTTGTCTTTTGTTGTGAACTAGTATATGTTTGTTATGTTCTATGAATCATTGAGATGTATAAAATTGCTTAACTTATGCTTTTCATGTTTTTTATGAAGCCGAGTTTAATGTGAGTGTTCCACATGAACGCTGGACTAGCGTGTGAACGTTTCGAATTTGTATTGTGGCCTCAGTTAATTGCATGAACCACTATAACAAGATACATGGTTGCTTATATGTCAGACAGCAGATTGTTGATTGTTGATTGTCAGCTAAGCCAATGTGCCATGTTCTGCACAACTACTTACAAGTGGGGTAGCACCAACAGTGTTTACAAGTACTTATGTATACGTCGGCGCACAGTTCTCAAACGAGTACTCTATTTCATCAAAACACACACTGCTCGTATGATAAAACTAGTGAGGACGCATCTATTTCGGCAACAATTATGATGATTCACGGGCACACAAAAGTAGCAGCAGTTCCCATAGACGGATTCAAATAGTGTACTAGCCCCAGAGGGCTCGATAACAGGCAAGGTTTGGATAACTAGACAGAATCCAAACTACTATTAAACACTAGCTGGGGGCTAGTATTTCATGCCTCGATCTAATTTGGGATGGACACAAGACGGACCTTGCCATGAACATCATCGAGGACGTCCGGCAGCAGCTCAATCCTGTGAACCTTCATGAAGAAAACCTTGTGGCCTTGCCACTCATAAACTTGTTTGTGGAGGCATGCCACGTCATCTTCCTGCGTAAGCTTGACAAAAACAGTATGCCTCACAAACGAAGGAGTAGCTTTGAACTTCTTGTGCTTCAGTACACCCTGGACAACACGCCTAACAACAGTGAGGCTGGAATACAACTCTTCATTGGTATAAGCGCAAATGGCTTCCAGGATCCAACAGCCTAAAAACTCTGTTTTCCCAGTGCATATATTCAGGTCATCCGCCTCATAGCGAGTGACATGTACAAACACACAATCCTTGTCTGCATCAAGGCTCTACTTGAAACAGAAACAAATTCTGAATTACTTTCCAGTATAAGAAACACAAGTTATTTAAACCACTATGTATAGCATGGCATCGAACCTAATAAAATTTTGCATTATTCATCACCACATACTTAGATGAAAAACCACAATCGAGATCGGCAAAGAAGAAAATCATCTTGGGCAGCTCAGTGGGGGGGGACACATCCTCGAAGGGGGAAAACTGCTCCTGCAGTGCCACGGGGGCTGTAACCTCAAACGGGGCGTTGACCATCTCAGTAGTGGTCGTGAGGGTATCTGGGGTCGGCTCAGTGGCTGCCTCCATCTTCTTGGAGCTCTTTGTCTCATGGGGATCAGCCTCCCACGTCTGCTCCAATATCGGCAAATCTTTGTTTGGTTCTCCTTGGTCCATCATGAAACTGACGAATACTAGGAGACCACTGAAAGGAAAACACAATCGCAATGACAATGAAACAAAGAAGAGAGTGAGGATCGGTTACTACTTTGCAAAAGTTCTTTTTTTTCTCTGAAGGAAAATATACCAACATCACGGATCCGCTTACCTTCCCTTCGTTGGGAGAGAAGAACAGTGGCAGATGCGAGTGTTGCCTTTCTTGAAGACGGTGAGGGAGAAGGGGATTCGGCGAAGAGTGAAATGATGGTTGCTTCGTCCGTCAAACTTAGACTGCGGGGAGGTGGGGTTTTGTGATATGATGGCTCGTTATTGCCGCGGAACGACCGGGGTGACTCTCCGCCTGCATACTGCCTTCTAATTTGGTGGATGGCATTTGGGCCCGCGTGCTGCATGGCCCGCATGTCGGTGAACAAAAGTATAACGACATTTAGGAGAGGGAGGCATTTCGATGACCTAGGAGGAGCCAGAAGCGGTATTGTATCCATTGTACTAGTAGTAATTGTTTTTCTGGGTAGCTGTAGAGTGTCTCCACTGTACTAGTAGTAATTGTTTCTCTGGGCCCAAGACAAAACAGCCCATCCACCCTAGTAAATATTAAAATCAATTCAAAAGTCCATATATTTACTGAATGAGAGGCGCTACCCACACCCAGCACACCGCCCCCCCAAAAAACCTGGGTGTTCTTCTTCCTCCTCGCTCCCACCCACCTCGTCAGCTCGCTCCACTCGTACCCCCAAATTCCTCACCTCACTCCTACAGAAAACCCCAGCTCCCCTTCTTCCTTACTACTACAGGAAAAACCCCAGCTCCCCTTCTTCTTCACTCACACTACAACTAGGATCGTCATTTGTTACTCTGCTCAAATCCGTGAGCGCGATGCGACGGCCTCGAGGAAAATGGAGTCAGCTGACCCCAGCGCCAAGAAGATGAGGCTCCTGCCAGCGGTGATGCCTATTGTACATCCCGCACCCCGCAGCGCGGGGAGAAGCGGCAACCCCGCCCCCATCAAATCCCAGGAACCCGTAGAATCTCGAATGGAGCGCATCAGCAATCTCCCGGACGCTGTCCTTGGGGAGATCATCTCGCTTCTTCCTACCAAGGATTGTTGCCGCACCCAACTCCTCTCAATTCGGTGGCGCACCGTGCCCTTTAATCTCAACTATCGTCAGCTACCTCTCTTCAATGATTTTGAAATACCCAGAGCCATCATCTCCTCCCACCAGGGCTCCGTTCAAAGCTTGTGCATCCCGGCATGCTACCTGAGCAAGCGTACCATGCCCTGCATGGTGGACGCCTGGCTGAAATCCCCTGAATTCATAGAACTACAACTTCTTGAGTTCTACTATTCCCGTGGAGAACACCTACCAGATACCGAACGACATCTACCTGTGCCCTCAGCACCGATGTCCATCTCGTGGTTTTCCTCCTCTCTCCACACCGCCACCTTTGCATTGTGTGACCTACCAGACAATCTGGTACTAAACCTTCGACTCCCATTTCTGAAGAAACTTTCACTTGTGCGGGTTCGTATATCGGAGGCCTCATTGCACAGCATCATCCACTCCAGTTGCCCTGCCCTGGAGTGCTTGGTGCTTGTTTTCACAGTTAGAATTGGTTGTCTCCAAATAAAGTCGCCTAACCTTGTGAGAATTGGAATTTGTTTTGACGGAAGGCAGCTCACCATCCAAGATTCCCCTTCACTTCAAAGGTTGATCATTGATTCTAGTTATTCACCGTTGCAAATAACAGTCCTCTCTGCGCCTAAACTGGAGACCTTGGGTGTAATACATGATCTCTGTGCTCATTTCAATATGGTGTTTGGCTCCACAGTTCTTCAGGTACTTTACATTATCATCTACACTTGTAACCATAAGCTGCATTTTAAATTTCTACGCATAAGTTATATGTCATCTTGGAGTACACATTTTGTACTAATATTATGTTCCATGCTCAATGAAGAGTTTCTCCATGAATGGCATGTCAATGGTGCTGGATTCTGTCAAGATCTTATATATCCAAATGAATAGTTTTGATCTGAACAAGATTATTGGCTTGCTGCAATGCTTTCCATGTCTGGAGAAGTTGTATATAAAGGTGATAATTTCACGCACATTGGAAGCCCGCATATAGTGTACTAGAATTAACCGTTTAGCTGTCGCTCTTTCGACACTCCTTTTTTTAGACCTTAACTATTTTCAATCTTCATGTCTATTTAGGCAATAGGACGGGGTAAGAAAGTTATAACCAAACGGTGGATGCGTAAGCATTGGGATTTTCTCACTTCTCATGAGATTCGATTGAAGACAATAATGCTAGAACAATATGTAGCCAACTGTGCAAACATTCGTCACATTCTTCCTGCTGAATGCGAGGTTACTATTGTCCATTAGGCTTAAGTTTATCAGCAGCATGGTTTTGACGGATGGGTATGTGGAAGAGCAAAAAAGGAGTTTCAGGTGGGCAAAAGATCTTCTAAACGTGTTGGGCTTCTATTTACACCATATTGTGGTCATAATCCAATAAATTTTACGACCCAGGATGTTCATTCTATGGACCTGACCGAACAATTTGACTGTGACTGCCAAAAACAGTGCTGGAGTTAGATGTTTTTGCCCTTTTCAACCTGGGTTTTTTTGTAAACCTGATGAACAATTAACCCTCGTGCTTTTGTACAGTTTGTAAGCTGGAGTTAGATCTTCTTGCCCTTTTCAACTCGGTTGTGACTGTCATATTTTCTTTGAAGCAAGGCAAATGGCTTGCCAGTCGTTTAATTTAGAGTGAAATATTGTAACAACTAACAAATCCCAACCAAGGGAAATAACATCACTCTTGTCGGTTGCTTGAGCTCACTGTGCATTACAGAAGCCAAGTGATTATCCCCCACCAGCACCCACAAACTTATTTCCAACTAGCACATCAAATGGGCTGTAAATTTTCATAGGAAGGGCTGCATGACCATGACAGATTTCGATTCTGACATTTGGGACCCACGAGGAAATAGCCTATCCAAGGTGGTGTCAACTTACTAGCCAGTCAACAAATGATTCTGCCTACCGGCCGTTGGATTGACATCCAACATCTGTCGTGTATCTTCTATCTCTTGTCTTCTTCTTCCTCCAGCCACCCAAACCAAACCACCCCGTCGGCTCCGCCTGCTCCCACCTCCCATGACTGGCTGTGCCTCCGCCGCCCTACCGTACGTACCCTCCAATGTTGGCCAGTCCCTCCCTCTATTTCCCCACACGTCTTGTTATTCTCCGGCGACGTCAGCCCCAACACGCACCCGCACCCGAGCCAATCAACCCTCGTACTCCCCTCCGCCTGCGACTGGACCGGTGCATCTTCCACGGCTCCTGTTTGTTCCGTCCGAGGCCTCGCCATCATCCTCCGCCTTGCGGCCTTGGTTCGCTCGCCGTGCGCGGTGCACCGCCCTCTTGCGTTGTCAACATCGTCAACAACCGAGAGGAACAAGGAGATGACTGTACGTGGAGAGGATGACAGTAGAGAACCACCAGCGTCATGGCAGTACGCAAGCAAGTGCCTCTATATTACAAGCCCAAAAATATGGTTCCTCCTAATGGTTGGACATCTGGGGCTCACGCCATTGTTTACGTAGTCAATAAACGAGAGAATTACACTACAAGCGGCTGACACCAGGGACCCAGCAGGTCGCGTAGTTTTTTTTGAGGAACAAGCAGTTGTTATTTATACTAGTTTTAGCGACGGATCGGGGTAACAACGGGGTTGTGCGGGGGCTGTGGCCCGTCTAGCCAGGGTTTAATCTATGTTTACCACATCATGAGCCCAGTTGTGTTTTTTCTTGCTGAAAATGGCTAGCCCAGTTCTATTTGTTTTTAAAGAAATACCCAAACGAGGCCTACTTGCTTTATCAGCCCTGCTGGGCTGCAAATCTTTCAAGACGAGGAGAGTTTCATTCGGTTTGCCCAAAAATGGGTTGTACATTTTTAAAACACATCAAACTAGGAATTAGTTTCAATTTTTTTCATTACAAGATTTTAAATTCCATTGATTTTCATGCGTGGACAATTATTTGGATTTTATATTCGTACAAATTATTTTTCAAAATAGTTTGAATGTGAATCGATATTTCGGGATTAAAAACAGTTGACCGCGCCGAAATATGCAAAAAAATCATATACTTTTTAACCGTGGCCACAATATGGGGTGTAATGCTAACAAAAAGAAGATGGGCTCCAAAAAAATTCTTAAGAATTAGCAAATGGGCTGTACATTATTAGAAATAATGCACACGAGAGCATTGACTGTTGGATTTACATCCAACGACTGTCGTGCCTCTTCAATCTCTGATTTTCCTGCTCCAGCCGATCAAACAAGCGCCGGCGGGACTGCCTGCTCCCTCCTCCCGCGGCCGGCTATGCTGCCGCACAGGCCTCACCGCCCCACCCTACTTCCATCGCTGGCCTAGCCATCCCTCTACTCACCCACACCTGTTGTTATTCTCTGGCGACGGCAGATGAACCAGTAAACCCACGTACAGTCATACTCCCCTCCGCGTGGGAAACAACTGCCGAGTCTTCCCTGCCTCCGTGCCATTCCCTTCCTAGGCCTCGCCATCGTCCACCGCCCTGGTGCTCTCGGCGCGGCCTGGTCAGCGTGTTCAATGAACGACATCCATCGGAAGTGGACTGTACATGGAAAGGCTGACAGCTGGGTCCACGGCCACACGTAAGGAAATACCTCCTTATTACGTGCAAAATAATGATTCCTACACCTGACAGCTAGGACCCACGAGAAGGGCTTCTGTATTTCGCGGAAAAAATGCTCCCCCCGCTGACAGGTCGGACCCACCAGCTATATCTTAGCACGCAAGGAAGTGCCTCCTTATGACGCACAAAAAAATGAATACCCCCCTGCTAGCTGGGACCCACCATAGTGGGTGGCTGACTTGTGGGCCTACTAAGTTGACGGGGACAGAGGGCTTTGTCAACTAGTCAATATGAACGATTCTAGCTCCAGTACCTATACGATGTCCATCCAACGGCCATAGTGCTTCTTCAACCTCTGGTCCTCTTGCTCCAGCCGCCCAAAGCAGCGCCGGTCGTGCCGCCTGCTCCTGCCTCCCGTGGCCGGTTGTGCTGCCGCGGAAGCCTCACGGCCCCCATACTACTCCCACCGCTGGCCAGGCCATCCCTCCACTCACCCACACCCACTGTTATTCTACGGCGACGGCAGCCTCACACCGCAGCCGAACCAGCGAACCCTCATACTCCTCTCCGCGTGGGCATCCACTTCCGCGTCTTCCCAGGCTCCGTGTCGTTCCCTTCCTAGGCCTCGCCGCCGTCCACCGCCTTGGTGCTCTCGGCGTGGCGTGGTCAATGTGGTAGATGACCGACTTCCATCGAAAGAGTACTGTATGTGGAGAGGCTAACAGCTGGGTCCACGGCCACAGCCCAGTTTTTTGTGATTTGCCAAGTAAGTCGCTTTGTCAGTCCTGTCGGGCTGCAAATCTTTCAAGACGAGGAGAGCTTCATTCGGCTAGGCGAGAAAATGGCCTATCAGTAATGAGAAATGGGTTGTACATTTTTAAAACACATTAAACCGGCAATTAGTTTCAAATTTCTTTTTTTCATTTCAAGATTTTAAATTGCATTGTTTTTTATGTGTCGACAATTTGTTGGATTTCATATTGATATACATTTACTTTAAAAATCAGTTTGAATGTGACTTGAAATTTCGGGATTAAAAACAGTTCGAACCGCACCAAAATATGCAAAGTTTCGTATAATTTTTTAACCGTGGCCACAATATGGGCTGTAATGCTAACAAAAAGAATATGGGCTCCAGAAAAACCTTAAGAATTAGCAAATGGGCTGTAAAATATTAGAAATAATGGCAGATGGGTTGTATGCTGTTTTCCACAGATTTGAGGCTTTCCTAAAAGAAGGTTGACGCACAAGCAGTGGTTGTTGGATTTCCATCCAACGGCCGTCGTGCTTCTTCAATCTCTGCTCTTCCTGCTCCAGCCGCTCAAACAAGCGCCGGTGGGACTGCCTGCTCCCTCCTCCCCGCGGCCGATTGTGCTGCCGCGCAGGCCTCACCGCCCCACCGTACTCCCATCGCTGGCCTAACCATCCCAATACTCACCCACACCTGTTGTTATTCTACGGCGACGGCAGACGAACCAGTAAACCCTCGTACAGTCGTACTCCCCTCCGCGTGGGAAACAACTGCCGAGTCTTCCCTGCCTCCGTGTCGTTCCCTTCCTAGGCCTCGCCGTCGCCCACCGCGCTGGTGCTCTCGGCGCGGCCTAGTAAACGTGGTCAACGACCGACATGCATCTGAAGTGGACTGTATGTGGAGAGGCTGACAGCTGGGTTCACGGCCGCGCACAAGGAAATGCCTCCTTATTACGTGCAAAATAATGATTCCTCCACCTGACATCTGGGACCCACCGTAAGGGCCTCTGTATTTCGCGAAAAAAATGCATCTAGAGTATTAAGTTAAAAACAGAGTAACGCCTTAAGCAAGATGACATGATGTAGAGGGATAGTTTCATGCAATATGATAAAAAAACCATCTTGTTATCCTCGATGGCAACGATACAATACGTGCCTTGCTGCCCCTTCTGTCACTGGGAAAGGACACCGCAAGATCGAACCCAAAGCTAAGCACTTCTTCCATGGCAAGAACAACCAATCTAGTAGGCCAAACCAAACTGATAATTCAAAGAGACTTGCAAAGATAACCAATCATACATAAAAGAATTCAGAGAAGATTCAAATATTATTCATAGATAGACTTGATCATAAACCCACAATTCATCGTCTCAACAAACACACCGCAAAAAGAAGATTACATCGAATAGATCTCCAGAGAGAGGGGGAGAACATTGTATTGAGATCCAAAAAGAGAGAAGAAGCCATCTAGCTACTAGCTATGGACCCGTAGGTCTGAAGTAAACTACTCACACTTCATTGGAGGGGCTTGGATGGTGATGTAGAAGCCCTCCGTGATCGATGCCTCCTCCGGCGGAGCTCCGGAATAGGCCCCAAGATGGGATCTCGTGGATACAGAAAGTTGCGGCGGTGGAATTAGGTTTTTGGCTCCGTTCCCGACCGTTTGGGGGTACGTGGATATATATAGGAGGAAGAAGTACGTCGGTGGAGCTTCGAGGGGCCCACGAGGCAGGGGGCGCGCCCTAGGGGGGGCGCACCCCTACCCTCGTGACTACCTTGTGGCTTTCTTGACGGAGGGTCCAATTCTCCTGGATCTTATCTGATGAGAAAATCACGTTTCCGAAGGTTTCATTCCGTTTGGACTCGGTTTGATATTCCTTTTCTTCGAAACCCTAAATAGGCAAAAAACAGCAATTTGGGCTGGGCCTCCGGTTAATAGGTTAGTCCCAAAAATAATATAAAAGTGGATAATAAATCCCAATAATGTCTAAAACAGTAGATAATATAGCATGGAGCAATCAAAAATTATAGATACGTTGGAGACGTGTCACCGGCCTTGGTATGGAATATGTGGCATCTTTGGTCTTCTTCTTGTTGATGTTGAAGAGTCAAGACCTTGGAGACAACGAGAGCGGGACTTGAATCACTGTCACAAAAGACTTGAGTCTCTTCCTCTTCGGTCACGTGCCGGTACATTGCCACTTGCTCAAGGGCTTTCATCTCCTCATCACTCATGGAGTCGTATGTACCATCGTCGTGGAGGATCATGTTTTGCTTGTTGGTACACTCAAAGGACTTGTGTCCTCGATCGCCGCATGTGAAGCATTTGGAAGAACTTGTCTTAACAGTCTCATCGGTTGGGGTATATGATGATGAAGCTCTCGGCTTGAAGTTTCTTGTACGAGGAGGATGACTCGGGGTAGTCGAAGATGTTGGAGTCGTTGAAGGTTGGGTGTTGGAGAAGTCGTAGGACTTGGATGAGAACTTGGCATACTTGAAATCGTCTTGCACTTGATGTTCCGCTTTTGTAGCTTGATGCATGAGCTCGATGAGGTTAGAGTATGGTTGGAAGTCGGCGATCTTCTTGATAGGATGGTTGAGTCCATTCAAGAAACGTGACATAGTTTGCTCATCATCTTCCGTGACGTTGGCTCTTATCTTGGCAATCTCCATCTCCTTGTAGTACTCTTCAACGCTCTTGGTTCCTTGCTTGAGTAGTTGGAGTTTCTTGAAGAGGTCCCGGTTGTAGTAGGTAGGCACGAAGCATGCTCTCATGACATCCTTCATTTGCGCCCAAGTAGTGATGGGTGGTTCCCCTCTTGCCTCTCGGCGCTCGATAACTTGTTCCCACCAAATCAAGACATAGTCTTGGAACTCAAGGGATGCCATTGCGATCTTCTTCTCTTCTTCATAGTTGTGCAAACGGAAGATTTTGTCAACCTTCAATGTGCATGAAATATACTCTTCGGGGTCGTTGCTTCCGTTAAACTTGGGCATGGTGAACTTGAGCTTGCCGTAGCGTTGTTCTTCGTTGTGTTGGGGTCGAGGATGATGACGCCCGTGTTGTAGGTGATTGTCAAGCTCGTGTTGCTCTTGGTGAGAAGGGTTGTCAACCTCATGTTGCTCTTGTCATGGAGGATTTCCATTGTCGTCATGCTCTTGATGAACTTGATGTTGTTGGCGAGACTGTGGAGGAGCTTGTCGAGCTCGAGGAGGAACTTGACGATGCATGCAAGCTTGAAATCTTCGTTCTTGAACTTCTTCGCGAAGTGCTTCTTCATGTTCATGAGCTTGTCGGCCTCGGTTGGCTACGGCTCGACTTAAATCTTGGAGGGCTTGTTGCGCCTCAAGTGCTTGAGCTTCACGGAGTTGTTGTTCTTGCTGTTGTGCCTCGGCATCTTGTGCATCTTGGTGTAGATGCGCGTGCTATTCCTCTTCATGTTGGCGTTGTCATTGCCGTTCTCGTGCTAGCACGAAAGCCTCTTGGGTTTGACATTGTCGGCGCTCTTGAGAGTCGGTGTCGCGTAGAGGATTGAGGCTTGCTTGACGATCATTGCGCGTGGCACGGCGTAAAGTGTTCGATGTCGGTGTACTTGAGCCGGAGAGGGTGAAGTCGGAGTGTCGACTTGAACGGATCCTTCTTGAAGAGGATGAAGTGGAAGAAGACCGGTTGAGCAAAGCACGAATCTCGTCCATCCTTGCGTCATTCTCTTGCTTGTGATCGTCGATCTTGTGGTCGAAGTAGTCCCTTGTACTTTTCTCGGAGAGTCGCAAGTTGGTGGCGAGGTTGTCGATGTGTTCGCTCATTGCTTGTTGCTCTTGATGCAAAGCATGTTGTGCACCAAAGTGGTGGCTCTTGGTGACGTAGGAGTTCATGTTATCATTGTGCTCAATGAAGAGTGGGTTGGTAGAAGTACTTGGCCTATCCATCATTTCAAGATAAAAAATGTGAGTGGTAGAAAGAGAAGATCGAATACCAAATGTACCTTGACCGAAGTTGAAAGTGGATCAATGATCACTCCAATGTGAACAAGGAAATAGCACAATTGGTATCAATTCTTGTCGGTTTCTCATGCCTACACAAGTAAAATCTTATGGTGGAGCTTGGTTAGGATGGTGGCACAAAATTTAATGCAATTGTAAGTGAGCTTCAATAATGTTGGAAAAGATTTGCAAGATTGCAATGTAACAAGTAGACCAAGCAATGTAATGTACACGGAAACACACACACAAAGAGATAACTGGGGTTGGGAAACCAAGGATGAGCCAAAATGTGGAATCCACAAAAATGCTCTTGTTGCACAACACAAGAGAGACGCTAGCACGATTGCACAATAGGCGGATACAAGACTTGTGCACAACCTACAAAGCAAAAATGCAACCTCTTCTATCCCAAGTATGTTCTATGCAAGGTGTTTCGATGATATGATCCAAGATGATCTAATATAACAATCTTAATGTTGTATGATGCTATGGTTCTTGCTTAAAAGCTCTTTGCTTATCTTTCCTTTTTGCTTAAAATCTTGTTTGGCTCTTTGATGTTTGAGCTCTTTTCTCATGCAATGCTTGACGAACCAAGATAGCAATTGTGTATGCGATGACAACCTTGTGACACAAGAGATGATACCAAGAGATGCAATAATGATGTATGTATGCTATGGGAAGGATGATCACTAATGTGCACAAGTTTCATTGTCGGCAATACTCAATGGCTAGTCTTGATGGGTAAGCAACGCAAAGGAGTAAGGCTATGATGGCTATCACTGTAACGGCAAGAGTGATATGTCCAATACCAAGATGAGGTTACCGTTCTTGCTTCAGGTATGGTGTCAAAATGGTGGACCGAATACCAAGATGTAGTCAAGGTGGTCGTTGTTGATGACGCGTCCGTGGCGAAGATGAGCGGCAGTGGTGTTGATGTCAAACCGTACCTAAATAGCTGAAACACGAAAGGATACGGAACTGCAACTCAAATTCTCAAAGCTCGAAGTGGCAACACGTGTCAGAGTGCGAAACGGGTAAGGAATGGTGATGGTATATGGGTGGTAGGAGTGCATATGCGGAAATGTGGGGCGGTGGTGGTGACTAAACTGAAAAAATTAGTTTCGTCAGTGTTGGTCGGACGTCCGCTCTGGAACGGTCGTCCGGTCGTCGGACGTCCGCTGGCGGTCAGACGTCCGGTGCCTGGGCGAATCTCTGGCACGGGATGAACTGCTAGGGTTCGTGGTGGAGATGTGGAAATTTGCCGAATCCGGAGGATTTTGTGGATGGAAAGGGTGGAGACAAGGGGGAAAAGCTAGATCCACTCAAAACAAAGCAAATCCACGGATCAAATCCAAAAAAAATCAACACACCAACAAATCACAAAAAACAAATTGGGGCTATTTTTGTGGGGAATTTTCGAATTTGGGACAAAAACAACAAAAATCAAGCTAGAAAACAAAGAGGGGAGGCTCCGAAATCGTGATCAACGTGGCTCATGATACCAAGGTGATGTAGGGTAGGAACCCTAATCGCCCGATCTTCCACGAAAGGAGCGGATCCCACGAAGAACACGAGGAACACGAGGGGGGAAACGAGGGAAAACACAAGGGGAAACACGAGAGGAAACACTAAACCAACACGAATAGGTCACACATGTGCTAGATCCTCGAGTACATAGGAAAAGATACACGATCCACGGACAACTAAGGATGATACAAGGGTAGCCGGTCTTCTCCGTGAGGAGGTCTTGAGTTCTTCCCTAAAAGGGGTCTTGAATCCGCTTGGGGGATCTTCTCCGATGGAGGCTCGAATCTCCGAGGAGAAGGTATCCAAGTGGATGAGCAAAGCTCTCTCACAAAATATGATCTAATCCTTTGCTAACCCTAGAAAGGAGGAGGGAGAGGTCTATATATAGTCTTAGTGTAAAAGGGGGGAAAAAGGGGGTACATGGGCTGCGGCCCAACACATGGCAGCGCACAGGCGCCGGACGTCCGGGAGTCACCGGTCGTCCGGAGGCTCGCGAGGGTCCGGACGTCCGGTGCCTGTCGGACGTCCATAAGTTCGGCTCGGGTGGGCTTCTGTCGGACGTCCGGTCGGGGTCCGACGTCTGGGTGTCAGTCGTTTGTTGGACTCCGGAAATCCGTAGATTTGGCTTGGGTGCGGTGGCGTCGGTCGTCCGGAGAGGGCCGGACGTCCGGAGCCTGGAGATCATCGGACATCCGGTCCTGGCCGGTCGTCCGGAGCCTGTAGCTTCTTCTTCTCCGTCTTCATGTCCATCTTCCTCTTCTTCTTCTCCTTGCTCCTTAGCTTCTCCATGGTACCTGAGTATGCACGATGTGTCCGTATGAGGTAGTAGCCATGTCTCATGTGCATTGAAGTGGAAATGTGAGAGGAGTGATGTCACCTCAGTTTCGAGAGCTCTTGCACGTGCTCGTGTCATGGGTCCAAGAGGTGTCGTAGGAGATGTAGGTGGGTCCATGGGGATGTCCTTGGGATGCTCCGCATCATACATGAACAACAAGAGGAACAAAGATATAAGGTAGAATTCATCTGAAATCCAAAGGAGATGAGGTCTTGATGATCTAGATAGATCCTTCCCTAGATGGGGTCTTGAATCCACTAGGGATCTCCTCCAAAGGAGGCTTTGAACTCCAATGGAGTGTCTTTCTCTATCTCAAGAGGAGTCCCACAAGGGGAGGTACATGAGCTAAGCTCTAATGTGTAGTTCTAATATTAGCTAACCCTAATTCTGAGCTAGGGAACGTCTACTTATAGTCTAGGGAAGATTTGGGGAGAAACAGGGGTATATGGGTCATTTGGCCCTGAATGCACGCAGGCATCGCCGGAGGGGTCCGGGCACCCGGGGGTCGCTGGAATGAGGAGGCCGGGCACCTGGGGTAGCGCCAGGTGAGGGGCCGGGCACCCGGGGGTGCAGGCATCCGGTGGTGAGATCCCGGGCACCCGGGGTGGTCAGGGGCCGCGCCCTTTGGGGTCCGGGGGTCCAGGTACCTGGGATGGTCCGAGGCCTCCGATGCTCTGCGTCTTGGGGTCCCTCTTCCTCCTCCTTCTCACTTCTTGGATGGTGTAGATGTTCTCTTGCGCTTGAACTCCTCCTCATCATCGATGAAGCCCCAGTAATACCTATGCATGGAGGGATGTCAAGTAGTATACCATCCTCGAAGGAGTCAAGTGAACATGTGTAAAGGAGATTATTAACCTTTATGTATATGAAGTAGATGTCGCACGTGTCACTTGTTGAATGGACTCTTGACATGGTGATGTTCGTAGGATGCTCCGCATCAACTGCATATGGTCGCATGGTCAGAAGAAAGTGCTCAACGACCAATATTTCGGTACTGAGGGAGTATACAGTACTAAAATGCTTTTATTAACCAATTACTTCTACGACTTTTTCTTAAGGACTATACTCATTCGGGGGAAACTTTAATTAGGACTTTGAAACTTCTTTTGTATTCTTAGACCCTGGTAGATTGTAGACAAAAGGAGAAATGCTTTTATTAAGCAATTACTAAAATGCTTTTATTATCCATGTATTCTTTTGTAATCACATATCACTTTCTAACTTTCCATGTAATTGAGTTAGAATGTGATATGTGATTACAACAGTCCTACAAATGATGCCAACTACTCTGGTTACATCGATTGCTGAATCTCACATGTCATCCTTCTCTTGGAAGCTCCTTGCACTGTTGTATATTTTTTGATACTGAATAACCTTCCTATTTTTGTTGCAGGAGATTCCGAAAGACACATCAGTCCTCACCACCACCAACAGATGATGATGATGCACAAGTGCATGGTCCATATGAAGATCCTGCCTTGCTTATGGGACGCATACCAAACTCGATGTCGCCTTGCTTATGGGATGGACTAAATGTAATTAGCTATTGTAATATTATGACCATGCTGAACTCGATGATGACTTGCTTCTGGTACAAGACTGAATGTTTCTTTTTCTCTTGAACCTGAAAATCAATTGTTCTCTTGAATAAATGTGTGCTAAACTTTCCTTCCTACCTATACAACATGTGTTTGATCTTTATTCGCTTGGACAAGTCATTTAGACCGGCACCCTCACGCCAAGGCGCGATCCCAACCTAGTTAGACTTACTACGAGGGGATCATAGTACATACCACATTGGTCATACCGATTCGTTTGGCCGATCAAAGAAGTAAGGTGCTTGACTAGGGAAACACGCCTATCTGTTTGGCATGATCCCAGCCAACAATATCGCAAGGCGCCTTACAATGAGCAAACACGTGCCTATCAAATTAGCGTGTTAGGGCATCATCAAGGCGGACCAATAAACCTGCCGCAACCGTCCAAACCGCGAAAGCCATCCAATATCGACCTGTATCGGTCCGCGGGACGGTCCAGGCACGATTTCTCCTGCAAACTAGAGACAAAAGTGGGGGAGGTTTGTGGGAGTTTGGACCGATCCCAAGCCTGTTTCTGACCGCCCTGGCCTAGCGGACGCGACCTCTCACTGCCTCACCACTGAAGCGGCGCACCAACCGACGGCGCCGCCCGCTGCACTCCTCCTCGCCACATTTATATGTCTCTATTAAACCCATGTGGAAGCCGAGAAACCTACTCCGGTCACACGTCCGCTCATGAGCGGGCCGGCGTGAGCGGGCCGGCATTAAACACAACGCCAACCGAGCTCCTCCCGCCTACCCTCTATTTATACGAGGCCAGATGCCGGGCGAGAATTGCACCCCTCCGCCACTCCTATCTCCCCCTTCATCATTTTCTCCACTTTTCCCATGGCTTTCAACAAGCATTTCTCCGGCATACAAGCTGGATGGGTGGCCCACCGAGCCTGCTGTTTACGAGTGAGGCAGCTCGCTACTCCACCTCTCGCGCCTGACCTGAAGGAAATATGCCCTAGAGGCAATAATAAAGTTGTTATTTATATTTCCTTATATCATGATAAATCTTTATTATTCATGCTATAAATGTATTAACCGGAAACTTAGTACATGTGTGAATACATAGACAAAACAGAGTGTCCCTAGTATGCCTCTAATTGACTAGCTCGTTAATCAAAGATGGTTAAGTTTCCTGACCATGGACATGTGTTGTCATTTGATGAACGGGATCACATCATTAGAGAATGATGTGATGGACAAGACCCATCCGGTAGCTTAGCATGATGATCGTTTAGTTTTATTGCTATTGCTTTCCTCATGACTTATACATATTCCTCTAACTATGAGATTATGAAAGTCCCGAATACCAGAGGAACACCTTGTGTGCTATCAAACATCACAACGTAACTGGTTGATTATAAAGATGCTCTACAGGTGTCTCCAAAGGTGTTTATTGATTTGTCATAGACCAAGATTAGGATTTGTCACTCCGTGTATCGGAGAGGTATATCTGGGCCCTCTCGGTAATGCACATCACTATAAGCCTTGCAAGCAATGTGACTAATGAGTTAGTTGCGGGATGATGCATTACAGAATGAGTAAAGAGGCATGCCGGTAATGAGATTGAACTAGGTATGAGGATACCGACGATCGAATCTCGGGCAAGTAACATACCGATGACAAAGGGAATAACGTATGTTGTTATGCGGTTTGATCGATAAAGATCTTTGTAGAATATGTAGGAGCCAATATGAGGATCTAGGTTCCGCTATTGGTTATTGACCGAAGATGTGTCTCGGTCATGTCTACATAGTTCTCGAACCTGTAGGGTCCGCACACTTAACGTTTGATGACGATTTGTATTATGAGTTATGTGTTTTGGTGACCGAAGTTTGTTCGGAGTCCCGAATGAGATCACTAACATGACAACGAGTCTCAAAATGGTCAAGAGGTAAAGATTCATATATTGGAAGCTAGTACTCGGACATCGGAATGGTTCTCGGTGATTCGGGTATTTTTCAGGAGTACCGAGGGGTTACCGAACCCCCGGCGAAGTATTGGGCCAACATGGGCCTAAGGGAGAGAGAGGGAAGCACGTGGGGGGTGGCCGCACGCCCCCCTCCTTGGGAGTCCGAATAGGACAAGGAGGAGGGGGCGGCGCCCCCCTTCCCTTTCCCTCTCCCTCTCCTTCCTATTCCCTCCGGTGGAAGAAAGGAAAAGGGGGGAGAATCCTACTTGGACTAGGAGCCCAAGTAGGACTCTCCCCCATGGTGCGCCCCTCCTGGCCGCCGGCCTCTCTCCTCCCCTCCTTTATATACGTGGCCAGGGGGCACCCCAAAGCACACCAAGATTTCTCTTAGTTGTGTGCGGTTCCCCCCTCCACAGTTTACGCCTTCGGTCATATTATCATAGTGCTTAGGCGAAGCCCTGCGCGGATCATATCACCATCACCGTCACCACGCCGTCATGTTGTCGGAACTCTCCCTCGACCCTCTACTGGATCAAGAGCTCGAGGGACGTCATCGAGCTGAACGTGTGCTAAACATGGAGGTGTCGTACGTTCGGTACTTGGATCGGTTGGATCGTGAAGACGTTCGACTACATCAACCGCGTTAACATAACGCTTCTGCTTTCGGTCTACGAGGGTATGTGGACACACTCTCACCGTCTCATTCCAGGAGTTGAAGCTAATATTTCAAGAAAATGCTCGAGTTGAGAGATATGAGGTCTCCAACAAGTTCTATAGCTACAAAATGGAGGAGAATAGTTCAGTGAGTGAACACATACTCAGAATGTTTGGGTACCATAACCACTTGGCTCAGCTGGGAGTTAATCTTCCTGATGATAGTGTCATTGACAGAATTCTTCAATCACTGCCACCAAGCTATAAAGGCTTCGTGATGAACTATAATATGCAAGGGATGGAAAAGACAATTCCCGAGCTCTTTGCAATGCTAAAGGGTGCGGAGGTAGAAATCAAGAAGGAGCATCAAGTGTTGATAGTGAACAAGACCACTAGTTTCAACAAAAAGGGCAAAGGTAAGAAGGGGAACTTCAAGAAGAACAGCAAGCAAGTTGATGCTGAAGGGAAGAAGCCCAAGTCTGTACCTAAGCCTAAAATTGAGTGCTTCTACTGCAAAGGGACTGGTTACTGGAAGCGGAACTACCCCAAGTATTTGGCGGATAAGAAGGATGGCAAAGTGAAAGGTACATTTGATATACATGTTATTGATGTGTACCTTACTAATGCTCGTAGTAGCACCTGGGTATTTGATATTGGTTCTGTTGCTCATATTTGCAACTCGAAACAGGGGCTATGGATTAAACGAAGATTGGCTAAGGACGAGGTGACGATGCGCATGGGAAATGGTTCCAAAGTCGTTGTGATCATCGTCGGCACGCTACCTCTACATCTACCACCGGTATTAGTTTTAGACCTAAATAATTGTTATTTGGTGCCAGCGTTGAGCATAAACATTATATCTGGATCTTGTTTGATGCGAGATGTTTATTCATTTAAATCAAAGAATAATGGTTGTTCTATTTATATGAGTAATATCTTTTATGGTCATGCACCCTTGATGAGTGGTCTATTTTTGTTGAATCTCGATTGTAGTGATACACATATTCATAATATTGAAGCCAAAATATGCAAAGTTAATAATGATAGTACAACTTATTTGTGGCACTGCCGTTTAGGTCATATTGGTGTAAAGCGCATGAAGAAACTCCGTGCTGATGGTCTTTTGGAATCACTTGATTATGAATTACTTGATGCTTGCGAACCATGCCTCATGGGAAAGATGACTAAGACTCCATTCTCCGGAACAATGGAGCGAGCAACTGACTTATTGGAAATAATACATACTGATGTTTGCGGTCTGATGAGTGTTGAGGCTCGCGACGGGTATCATTATTTTCTGACCTTCACACATGATTTGAGCAGATATGGGTATATCTACTTAATGAAACATAAGTCTGGAACATTTGAAAAGTTCAAAGAATTTCAGAGTGAAGTGGAAAATCATCATAACAAGAAATTAAAGCTTCTATGATCTGATCATGGAGGTGAATATTTGAGTTATGAGTTTGGCCTTCATTTGAAACAATGTGGAATAGTTTCGCAACTCACGCCACCTGGAACACCATAGCGTAATGTTGTGTCCGAACATCGTAACCGTACTTTATTAGATATGGTGCGATCTATGATTTACCACTATCGTTTTGGGGTTATGCTTTATAGACAGTTGCATTCACATTGAATAGGGCACCATCTAAATCCGTTGAGATGACACCATATGAATTGTGCTTTGGCAAGAAACCTAAGCTATCATTTCTTAAAGTTTGGGATTGCGATGCTTATGTGAAAAAGCTTCAACCTAATATGCTCGAACCCAAATTGGAGAAATGTGTCTTCATAGGATACCCAAAGGAAACTGTTGGGTACACCCTCTATCATAGATCCGAAGGCAAGATATTCGTTGCTAAGAATAGATCCTTTCTAGAGAAGGAGTTTCTCTCGAAAGAAGTGGGTGGGAGGAAAGTATAACTTGATGAGGTAATTGTACCTTCTCCCTAATTGGAAAGTAGTTCATCACAGAAACCAGTTCCAGTGATTCCTACACCAATTAGTGAGGAAGCTAATGATGATGATCATGAAACTTCAGATCAAGTTACTACCAAACCTCATAGGTCAACCAGAGTACGATCCGCACTAGAGTGGTATGGTAATCCTGTTCTAGAGGTCATGTTACTAGACCATGATGAACCTACAAACTATGAGGAAGCGATGATGAGCCCAGATTCCGCGGAATGGCTTGAGGCCATGAAATCTGAGATGGGATCCATGTATGAGAACAAAGTGTGGACTTTGGTTGAATTACCGGTGATTAGCAAGCCATAGAGAATAAATGGATCTTCAAGAAGAAGACTGGCGATGACGGTAATGTTACTGTCTACAAAGCTCGACTTGTTGCGAAAGGTTTTCGACAAGTTCAAGGAGTTGACTACGATGAGACCTTCTCACCCGTAGCGATGCTTAAGTCTGTCCGAATCATGTTAGCAATTTCCACATTTTATGATTATGAAATTTGGCAAATGGATGTCAAAATTTCATTCCTTAATGGATTTCTTAAAGAAGAGTTGTATATGATGCAACCAGAAGGTTTTGTCGATCCTAAAAGTGCTAACAAAGTATGCAAGCTCCAGCGATCCATTTATGGACTGGTGCAAGCCTCTCAGAGTTGGAATATACGTTTTGATAGTGTGATCAAAGCATATGGTTTTATACAGACTTTTGGAGAAGCATGTATTTAAAAGAAAGTGAGTGGGAGCTCTGTAGCATTTCTAATATTATATGTGGATGACATATTGTTGATTGGAAATAATACAGAATTTCTGGATAGCATAAAAGGATACTTGAATAAGAACTTTTCAATGAAAGACCTCGGTGAAGCTGCTTATATATTGGGCATCAAGATCTATAGAGATAGATCAACACGCTTAATTGGACTTTCACAAAGCACATACCTTGATAAAGTTTTGAAGAAGTTCAAAATGGATCAGCCAAAGAAAGGGTTCTTGCCTGCGCTACAAAGTGTGAAGTTGAGTCAGACTCAATGACCGACCACTGCAGAAGATAGAGAGAAAATGAAACTCATTCACTATGCCTCAGCCATAGGTTCTATCATGTATGCAATGCTGTGTACCAGACCTGATGTGTGCCTTGCTATAATTTTAGCAGGGAGGTACCAAAGTAATCCAGGAGTGGATCACTGGACAGCGGTCAAGAACATCCTGAAATGCCTGAAAAGGACTAAGGATATGTTTCTCATTTATGGAGGTGACAAAGAGTTTGTCGTAAATGGTTACGTCGATGCAAGCTTTGGTACTGATCCGGATGACTCTAAGTCACAAACTGGATATGTATTTATATTGAATGGTGGAGCTGTAAGTTGGTGCATTTCCAAGCAGAGCGTCATGGCGGGATCTACGTGTGAAGCGGAGTACATAACTGCTTCCTGTCTGGATGAAGGAGTTCATATCCGATCAAGGTGTAATACCTAGTGCATCGGGTCCAATTAAAATCTTTTGTGACAATATTGGAGCAATTGCCTTGGCGAAGGAATCCAGATTTCACAAGAGAACCAAAAACATCAAGAGATGCTTCAATTCCATCCACGATCAAGTCAAGGAGGGAGACATAGAGATTTGCAAGATACATATGGATCTGAATGTTGTCGGCCCGTTGACTAAGCCTCTCTCATGAGCAAAACATGATCAGCACCAAGACTCCATGGGTGTTATAATCATTACTATGTAATCTAGATTATTGACTCTAGTGCAAGTGGGAGACTGAAGGAAATATGCCCAAGAGGCAATAATAAAGTTGTTATTTATATTTCCTTTTATCATGATAAATGTTTATTATTCATGCTAGAATTGTATTAACCAGAAACTTAGTACATTTGTGAATACATAGACAAAATAGAGTGTCCCTAGTATGCCTCTCCTTGACTAGCTCGTTAATCAAAGATGGTTAAGTTTCTTGACCATGGACATGTGTTGTCATTTGATGAACTGGATCACATCATTAGAGAATGATGTGATGTACAAGACCCATCTGGTACCTTAGCATAATGATCGTTTAGTTTTATTGCTATTTCTTTCTTCATGACGTATTCATATTCCTCCGACTATGAGATTATGCAACTCCCGAATACCGGCGGAACACCGTGTGTGCTATCAAACGTCACAACATAACTGGGTGATTATAAAGATGCTCTACAGGTGTCTTCGAAGGTGTTTGTTGAGTTGGCATAGATCAAGATTAGGATTTGTCACTCCGTGTATCGGAGAGGTGTCTCTGGGCCCTCTGGGTAATGCACATCACTATAAGCCTTGCAAGCAATGTGACTAATGAGTTAGTTGTGGGATGATGCATTACGGAACGAGTAAAGAGACTTGCCGGTAACGAGATTGAACTAGGTATGAGGATGCCGACGATCAAATCTTGAGCAAGTAACATACCTATGACAAAGGGAATAGTGTATGTTGTTATGCGGTTTGACCGATAAAGATCTTCGTAGAATATGTAGGAGCCAATATGAGCATCTACATAGTTCTCGAACCCGTAGGGTCCGCACACTTAACGTTCGATGACGATTTGTATTATGAGTTATGTGTTTTGGTGACCGAAGTTTGTTCGGAGTCCCGGATGAGATCACTAACATGATGACAAGTCTCGAAATGGTTGAGAGGTAAAGATTCATATATTGGATGGTAGTATTAGGACATCGGAATGGTTCCGAGTGATTCAGATATTTTTCCGGAGTACCGAGGGGTTACCGGAACCCCCGGAGAAGTATTGGGCCAACATGGGCCTAAGGGAGAGAGAGGGAATCCCGCAGGGGGTGCCCGCACACCCTCCCTCCTTGGGAGTCCAAATAGGACAAGGAGGAGGGGGCGGCGCCCCCCTTTCCTTTCCCTCTCCCTCTCCTTCCTATTCCCTCCGGTGGAAGAAAGGAAAAGGGGGGTGCGAATCCTACTTGGACTAGGTGATGAGGACATCAATACCATTGTTACACCCACAGCCCCTACTGTTACATATACTGGACCAATTACTAGACCTCGTGCACGCCAATTAAATTACCAGGTACTTTCGTTTCTTGGTAATGATTCTAATGTTCATGAGATTATGATGCTGCCTAAATTGGATACATTTGTTTTGCTTACAAATGAAGGGCCTAGCTTGGAGAAGGATGAACATTGGAGCAAGAACACGCATGGAGTTGATGGCATGCGCAAGGGATCAAGAACGGAGTTACAAGTGATGATTTCAGGACTTTGAAGCCGCCATAAGGAGTGCATGAAGCCTTGGACGAAATATACAAGATGCCACTTCATAATATTCGTCCATAGGCTATTCTAGGTGCTGCGTCACCTTATTAATGGGCCAGGCCCATGTAATTTCGAAATACTTAAGTATAGGCTATTTTTAGAGTCCGTATGTGTGGGGAAACAAGAGTTAGGGTTGGTTTCGGACCCCACCCTCAAGGGCCACGAAATTCCCCCCTCTTCCTCCATATATACAGCCCTTAGGGCGTCGTTTAGACTTTGGGTTTTGTTTAGATTAAAAGTTCGCCATAGCTGCAACTTCGCGTACTTCGTTTGTGTCCAACGACCAGACCAAGACGTCACAGAACCCCACCTTGATCAATAAAGCTTTCATCTTATATTCGCAATATCCCGATTTCAATCTCAGTTTCTTGCTTGTTCTTCATTTGCTCGCAGGAAACAGACCCTCGTGGTCAGGTTGATCGTGCTCCGGCGTGGTCAATAACCCTCGGAAGTTGGTTTAGCGATTGCTAAGGCGCGACGTCTCGCACGTTCGTAGTCGGATCGTCAAGGTCGACTCCCACAGAAAACGATAGCCACCATCTCATCGAAACATCGGGACACCTTAGCCTCTATCAAGTGGTATCAGATTTCCAGGTTGCTCGGTGAGATTTTACAGTTTTTCGTAGATTAGATCGAGTCTGTTCTTCATACCTACAGTCCACGAAAAAGCCAGAAAAAAAATTAGGGTTAGTTCATCATATCCGAACCAATCTGAGCCTTTGCATAATCTTTTTAGGGTTTTTGCTTTGTTGAATTTGCGGTTGCATCGTCGTGTCAAGTTGTTGGTCTTAGAGTCTAGTCTTTTAGAGTTTCGAGTTCTGGTCATAAGTTGTCACGCCGCCGCCGCACCATCATCATCGCCCATCTACCACTTTTGCTTATCCGCCACCGCTCTGAATCCATATCCATATACCACCACCAATCCGTATCCATATACCACCACCAATCTATATCCATATACCACCACCGCTACCATATACCACCACCGCTGCCATATACCACAACCATATATCCACCACCAATCCGAGTTCTTCTCATATTAGGTTTGGTCTTGAGATCAATCTAAATTCTGATTCGTGTTTCCTTGCCTGCGTAGGTCTCGGGAAAAAAAAGTCTGGAGACCCCCGGGCAGTTTTTAGGCCAAAATTTTCACGGGCAAATTTTTTCTCCCTATCCTATTTTTAGGCTTTTCTGAGTCTTTTGAGCCACGTGCCATCATAGTGATTTTTTGTCGCACTTTTTCGTCGTCCCTGCCCTGATTTCCGAAAAAAAGTGAAAAAAAAAATTCCGTGCCCATCCTATCAGTTTGACGAGGGAAGAGTTTTGAGACACTCGCCATTATAGTGATTTTTCCCAAAAAAAAGAGGAGCGCAAAAAAAACAAGAGCGAAAAAAAAGAGTTCCAGAGTGTGCTTTTCCCTTATTTACGTGCAGCGCCGTGATTTTGTTAGTGTTCTAGGCTCGCATCTCTAGCACGGTCTAGCCTAGGACCAGCACAGTACCGTCGTTGAGCGTTTATTCAACTTTGCATCTCTGAATTGATTATTGCTGACCCTTTTTGCTACCATACTATACGCCTTCCCAACTCCACATACATCTACATCGTGCGTTTGACTCTCCCTGGCAATCGCTCTATCCAAGCTTTTGAGAAGTTTTGACTACAACGGTTGCCGATCACCGCCTGCTGCTGGGTAAGAACTGGTAAGAATTTGAGATTTGCTTGACGGATTTGTGACACCCGCCACCACCACCACTTGTTAGCAGTCTGTAGGATCATATTCTTGTGTGTTTCTATTGCTGCTAACCATGCCAGGATCACAAGCCGACGAGACTGACTGGGAGAACTTGATGAACAAGGAGCTTCATGATACGTTTCAGCAAATGATGAGTGGACAGGTGCAAGATGTGATAAACAGATTTGAAGAGGCCATGGATAAGATAGATGGCATGGAGAAGACGTTTGAAACAAAGCTCGATAACAAGTTTGCTGAATTGCTTTCGCGTTTTCCACCACCACCACCGGCTGCTCCTGCCGCACCTCTGCAACAACAGCAACAACATCGACTACCTCCACGTCGGGAAACAGCCCTCTGCCGAGCGAGCCGTGTCCCTCTTCAGTCGGGCCAAACTACTGGTGCTGCTGTTGATACTTCTGTGGCTCCTACTGCTGATGTGGAGGAGGATGATTATGTGGGAGATTATGAGGATGAGGTTGATCAAAATCAGAACTACATGCCACCACCAGCACAGCAACCACCAGGTCGTCCACATGCAAATAATGGCAATGGTAGGGCTCACCCTCAGGTACGAGATCATGACCATCTCCCTAAACTAAAATTGAATATTCCACCATTTGAGGGTAGATATGTTCCTGATATATATCTTACTTGGGAGTTAGAAACTGAACAACGACTTACATGTTTACAATATCCCGAGGAGAGACGTGTTCCTGCTGCTGTTTGTGCATTCACTAGTTTTGCATGTGTTTGGTGGTCTGAGCATTGTAGATTATATCCTATTCCGACTACTTGGGCTGCTTTGAAAACTGCTATGCGTACTCGTTGGGTTCCACCATATTATCAACGTGAATTACTTCAAAAATTGCAGCGCTTAAGACAGGGGAAAAATTCTGTAGAAGAATATTATCAGGAATTACAAACTGGCATGATTAGATGTGGTATTGTTGAGGAGAATGAAGCTATGCTTGCACGTTTTATGGGTGGATTAAATAGAGAGATTCAGACGATTCTAGAGTATAAGGAGTATACTAATATCACTCGTTTATTCCATCTTGCTTGTAAAGCTGAACGTGAAGTGCAGGATCGACAGGCATTGGCGCGGACTAACTTTTCTGCAGGTCGACCTTCATCATGGACACCACATGCATCATCTACTTCCACACGTTCTGCTACACCGGCGCCTCCGTCGGCTGCCACCTCCAACCGTGATACAATAAAGCAGGCACAATCACCACTATCTACCAAGAGCACACCTTCTGGGCCTGCAAAGAGCTCTTCTTCATCCATGGCATCAACAGGGCAAACACATGATATTATTTGTCGATGTTGCAAGGGTGGAGGTCATTATGCGAGAGAATGCCCATCTAAGCGTGTGATGATTGTTACTGAGGATGGTGGGTATGAGTCCGCTAGTGACTATGATGAGGAGACTTTGGCTCTTATTACACGTGAAGAACACGGTGGAGACGATTCTGATCATGAGACGCAATACATGGCTCCTGAAGATGCTGACAGGTATGAATGTTTAGTTGCTCAACGTGTTTTGAGTGTGCAGGTTACACAAGCTGAGCAAAATCAGAGGCATAATTTGTTCCATACAAAGGGAGTTGTGAAGGAACGTTCTGTTCGCGTGATCATAGATGGACGGAGCTGCAATAACTTGGCTAGCATGGAGATGGTGGAGAAGCTATCTCTCGCCACAAGACCACATCCACATCCTTACTACATCCAATGGTTCAACAACAGCGGCAAGGTTAAGGTAACACGTACTGTTCGTGTGCATTTTAGTATCTCTACATATGCTGATTATGTTGATTGTGATGTGGTACCTATGCAAGCATGTTCCTTATTACTTGGTAGACCATGGCAATTTGATAAAAATTCTGTACACCATGGTAGAAACAATCAGTATACTCTTGTTCATAACGATAAAAATATTACTTTGCTTCCTATGACTCCTGATTCCATTTTGAAAGATGATATTAATAGAGCTAATAAAGCAAAACAGGAGACAAATAAGAGTGGAAATCAAATTGTGGCAAAAGAATTTGAGCACCAAATGAAGCCTAATGATAAACCATCTACTGTTGTTTCTGAAATTAAATTGAAAAGTGCATGTTTACTTGCCACCAAATCTGATATTGATGAGCTAGATTTTAGCAAATCTGTTTGCTATGCTTTTGTGTGCAAAGAGGCATTATTTTCATTCGAGGACGTGCCTTCCTCTTTGCCCCCTGCTGTCACTAACATTTTGCAGGAGTTCGCTGACGTTTTTCCACAAGACGTGCCACCGGGATTACCACCTATTCGAGGGATTGAGCATCAAATTGACTTAATTCCCGGTGCTTCGCTACCCAACCGTGCACCATACCGTACCAATACAGAGGAGACGAAGGAGATTATGCGTCAAGTACAAGAACTGCTCGACAAACGTTATATACGCGAATCCCTTAGTCCTTGTGCTGTTCCTATCATTTTAGTGCCGAAAAAGGATGGTACGTCGTGTATGTGCGTTGATTGTAGAGGCATTAATCATATTACTATTCGTTATCGTCATCCTATTCCTAGGCTAGATGATATGCTTGATGAATTGAGTGGCTCTACAATATTCTCCAAAGTTTATTTGCGTAGTGGATACCATCAAATTCGTATGAAATTGGGTGATGAATAGAAAACATCATTTAAAACTAAGTTTGGATTATATGAGTGGTTAGTCATGCCTTTTGGGTTAACTAATGCACCTAGTACTTTCATGAGGTTAATGAACGAAGTTTTACGTGCTTTCATTGGACGATTTGTGGTAGTTTACTTTGATGACATATTGATTTATAGCAAATCTTTGGAGGAACATTTGGAACATTTACGTGTTGTTTTTATTGCTCTACGTGATGCATGTTTGTTTGGAAACCTTGGAAAGTGCACCTTTTGCACCGACCGAGTATCTTTTCTTGGATATGTTGTTACTCCACAGGGAATTGAAGTTGATAAAGCCAAGATTGAAGCTATTGAGAGTTGGCCGCAGCCCAAAACGGTCACACAAGTGAGGAGTTTCCTTGGCCTCGCTGGTTTCTATAGGCGTTTTGTGAGAGATTTCAGCACCATTGCTGCACCTCTCAACGAGCTTACAAAGAAGGATGTGCCTTTTGTTTGGGGTACCGCACAGGAAGAAGCCTTCACGGTATTGAAAGATAAGTTGACACATGCTCCTTTACTCCAACTTCCTAATTTCAATAAGACTTTTGAGCTTGAATGTGATGCTAGTGGAATTGGATTAGGAGGTGTGTTATTACAAGATGGAAAACCTGTTGCATACTTTTCTGAAAAATTGAGTGGGCCTAGTCTGAACTATTCTACTTATGATAAAGAATTATATGCTCTTGTTCGTACCTTAGAAACATGGTAACATTGTTTATGGCCCAAGGAATTTGTTATACATTCTGATCATGGATCTTTGAAACACATTAAAAGTCAAGCAAAACTGAACCGTAAACATGCTAAATGGGTTGAATTCATTGAGACTTTCCCTTATGTCATTAAACACAAGAAGGGTAAATAAAATGTTATTGCTGATGCCTTGTCTCGTCGTTATACTATGCTTTCACAACTTGACTTTAAAATATTTGGTTTGGAGACCATCAAAGATCAATATGTTCATGATGCTGAATTTAAAGATGTATTGCAGAATTGTAAGGAAGGGAGAACTTGGAACAAGTTCGTTCTTAACGATGGATTTGTGTTTCGTGCTAACAAGCTATGCATTCCAGCTAGCTCCGTTCGTCTTTTGTTGTTGTAGGAGGCGCATGGAGGAGGATTAATGGGACACTTTGGCATCAAGAAGACGGAGGATATACTTGCTACACATTTCTTTTGGCCAAAGATGAGACGGAATGTTGAGCGTTTTGTTGCTCGCTGCACTACATGTCAAAGAGCTAAGTCACGACTTAATCCTCATGGTTTATATATGCCTTTGCCTGTACCTAGTGTTCCTTGGGAGGATATATCTATGGACTTTGTTTTAGGTTTACCTCGAACAAAGAAGGGGAGGGATAGCATATTTGTTGTCGTGGATAGGTTCTCGAAAATGGCACACTTTATACCATGTCATAAAAGTGATGATGCTGTTAATGTTGCTGATTTGTTCTTTTGTGAAATTATTCGCTTACATGGTGTGCCAAATACTATTGTTTCAGATCGTGATACTAAATTTCTTAGCCACTTTTGGAGATGTTTATGGGCTAAGTTGGGGACTAAGCTGCTTTTTAGTACTACTTGTCACCCCCAAACTGATGGACAAACTGAAATAGTCAATAGAACATTGTCTACTATGCTTAGGGCTGTTTTGAAGAATAACAAGAAAATGTGGGAAGAATGCTTGCCTCATATTGAATTTGCTTATAATCGTTCATTGCATTCTACTACTAAGATGTGCCCTTTTGAAATTGTGTATGGTTTCCTACCTCATGCACCTATTGATTTGTTACCTCTTCCATCTTCAGAGAAGGTTAATTTTGATGCTAAAGAACGTTCTGAATTGATTTTAAAAATGCATGAGTTAACTAAGGAAAACATTGAGCGTATGAATTCTAAATATAAACTTGCTGGAGATAAGGGTAGAAAACATGTTGTGTTTGCGCCTGGAGATCTTGTTTGGTTACATTTGTGTAAAGATAGATTTCCTAATCTACGCAAATCAAAGCTAATGCCACGTGCTGATGGTCCTTTTAAGGTGTTAGAGAAAATAAATGATAATGCATATAAACTTGAGCTACCTGTAGATTTTGGGGTTAGTCCCACTTTTAACATTGCAGATTTGAAGCCTTATTTGGGTGAGGAAGATGCGCTTCCGTCGAGGACGACTTCATTTCAAGAAGGGGGGATGATGAGGACATCAATACCATTGTTACACCCACAGCCCCTACTGTTACATATACTGGACCAATTACTAGAGCTCGCGCACGCCAATTAAATTACCAGGTACTTTCGTTTCTTGGTAATGATTCTAATGTTCATGAGATTATGATGCTGCCTAAATTGGATACATTTGTTTTGCTTACAAATGAAGGGCCTAGCTTGGAGAAGGATGAACATTGGAGCAAGAACACGCATGGGGTTGATGGCATGCGCAAGGGGATCAAGAACGGAGTTACAAGTGATGATTTCAGGACTTTGAAACCGCCATAAGGAGTGCATGAAGCCTTGGACGAAATATAGAAGATGCCACTTCATAATATTCGTCCATAGGCTATTCTAGGTGCTGCGTCACCTTATTAATGGGCCAGGCCCATGTAATTTCGAAATACTTAAGTATAGGCTATTTTTAGAGTCCGTATGTGTGGGGAAACAAGAGTTAGGGTTGGTTTCGGACCCCACCCTCAAGGGCCACGAAATTCCCCCCTCTTCCTCCATATATATAGCCCTTAGGGCGTCGTTTAGACTTTGGGTTTTGTTTAGATTAAAAGTTCGCCATAGCTGCAACTTCGCGTACTTCGTTTGTGTCCAACGACCAGACCAAGACGTCACAGAACCCCACCTTGATCAATAAAGCTTTCATCTTATATTCTCAATATCCCGATTGCAATCTCAGTTTCTTGCTTGTTCTTCGTTTGCTCGCAGGAAACAGACCCTCGTGGTCAGGTTGATCGTGCTCCAGCGTGGTCAATAACCCTCGAAAGTTGGTTTAGCGATTGCTAAGGCGCGACGTCTCGCATGTTCGTAGTCGGATCGTCAAGGTCGACTCCCACAGAAAACGATAGCCACCATCTCATCGAAACATCGGGACACCTTAGCCTCTATCACTAGGAGTCCAAGTAGGACTCCTCCCATGGCGCACCCCTCCTGGCCGCCTGCCTCTCTCCTCCCCTCCTTTATATACGTGGCCAGGAGGCACCCCAAAGGTACACCAAGATTTCTCTTAGCCGTGTGTTGTGCCCCCCTCCATAGTTTACGCCTCCGGTCATATTATCGTAGTGCTTAGGTGAAGCCCTACGCGGATCATATCACCATCACCATCACCATGCCGTCATGCTGTCAGAACTCTCCCTCGACCCTCTACTGGATCAAGATCTCGAGCGACGTCATCGAGCTGAACGTGTGCTGAACACGGAGGTGCCGTATGTTTGGTACTTGGATCAATTGGATCGTGAAGATGTTCGACTACATCAACCGCGTTAACATAACGCTTCCGCTTTTGGTCTACGAGGGTATGTGGACACACTCTCCCCGTCTTGGTGCTATGCATATCCTAGATAGATATTGCGTGATTGTAGGAAAATTTTTGAAATTTCATGCAACGTTCCCCAACATCACCCGTTGGAGAAAGTTGCCGCCCCAAGTCATCGCGTGGTTTAGCAACTCACCGCTCCAGGGCCACTCGATGAGGAGTGGCGAGTTGCTCCTTGATACGACTCTAGCGTATCTATAATTTATGAAGTATTCATGCCATGTTTACAATAGTTTTATATGATTTTGGTATGATTTGGTTAGAACTAACCCGAATTGACGCTGTTTTCAGCAGAACTACGTGATGTTGTTTTTGTGCAGAAATAAAAATTCTCGGAATGCGATGAAAATCAACGGAGAATTTTTCTGGAAAATATAAAAAATACTAGAACAAAAATCTACCGGAGGGGAGTCCCGTGGGCCCCACGAGGGTGGGGGCGTGCCCACCCCCCTGGGCGCGCCCCTGTGCCTCGTGGACTACTCGTGGGGCCCCCTGGCTTCTTCTCGATGCCAACCTCTCCTATAAATACCCAAACCTCCAGAAATTAACCTATATTGGAAGTTCTGCCGCCGCAAGCCTGTGTAGCCACGACAAATCAATCTAGGCCCTCTCTAGCACCCTGCCAGAGGGGGCCATCATCACCAGAGGGCATGGAGCAGGATCCCGGAGGGGCCATCATCGTCATGAAGGCCAAGGACCAGGGGGAGAGGAAGCACAAGGGGGAGAACCTCTCCTACTCTCTCTCGGTGGTGCCGGAGTGCCATCGTGAGGGGAATCATCGCCGCGATGACCGTCTTCATCAACATCACCATCCTCATCTCTTTTACGCGGTCCACTCTCCCACACCCCGCTGTAATCCCTACATGAACATGGTGCTTTATGCCACATATTATGATCCAATGATGTGTTGCCATCCTATGATGTTTTGAGTAGATATCCTTTGTCTTTGGGTTGATTGATGATCTAGATTGGTATGAGTTGTATGTTTTATTTTGGTGATGTCCTATTGTGCCCTCCGTGTCGCGCAAGCGTGAGGGATTCCCGCTGTAGGGTGTTGCAATATGTTCATGATTCGCTTATAGTGGGTTGCTTGAGTGACAGAAGCATAAACCCAAGTAAGGGGATTGTTGTGTATGGGATAAAGGGGACTTGATGCTTTAATGCTATGGTTGGGTTTTACCTTAATGATCTTTAGTAGTTGTGGATGCTTGCTAGAGTTCCAATCATAAGTGCATATGATCCAAGAAGAGAAAGTATGTTAGCTTATGCCTCTCCCTCATATGAAATTGCGATGACGACTATCGGTCTTGTTAATAATTGCCTAGGATAATTCCGCACATCGATCCATCATTATTCCACACTTGATATTTATAATATTTAGTAATATATTCTAACTTTATGATAACAACGCCTACTTTCATATTTTAGCTCTCCGATACCATGCAAAGTTATTCTCTTCATACCCACAACGCAATTTTATTTCTCGTTTCTAGTTGGAAGCAAACGTTCGGTGTACGTAGAGTCCTATCAGTGGCAGATAGGGCTTGAGAGAATATTGATCTTACCTTTAGCTCCTTGTGAGTTCGACACTCCATATTTATCACTTCCACCATTGGGAATTGCTATGATGATTCCTTACACTTGGGGATTATCAAGCTCTTTTCTGGCGCCGTTGCCGGGGAGCAATAGCGTGGGGTTGATATTCTCGTGTGTGCTTGTTTGCTTTCTTCACTAAGTAGATTTTGTTTTTCCTTTTTGTTTCTGTTTAGTTGTGGGTGAAACATACAAAAAAATTAAAAGAATGAAAATACAAAAAATATACTTTCCTCTCATGCCTAAAAAGTTTTTTCAATAAGAGAAGTGATTGGAAGGTTATGCATTGGAGAAGTGAGGGTCGACCTTATACACTTGTGTTCATCCTCATGGAAACAATATAAAAAAATCATGGAAGCTTCTCTGATAAAAATTATCCCCTTGTATATATCCATTGTATTATAAAAATAATGTGCCAAGCTTCGGTTTTAGGATGATTAGATTGCTTGTTTACTTTGTGCAGTACAAAAACAGAAACTTTGGTTGTAGCGCGTGATTTTACATTTTTTAGTGGAAAGTAAAATGGGTCTGAAACTTTTTGCACATTACTTATGTACAAATTTTTAAAATTTTCATATTTTTTTAGAATTTTTTGGAGTTACATAAGTATACTAAACTTCCAGATTACTATAGACTGTCCTGTTTTTGACAAATTCTGTTTTCTATGAGTTGTTTGCTTTTTTTGATGAATCCATGGGTAGTATCGGGGGGTATGAACCATGGTGAAGTTGTAATACAGTATATATAGTTCTAATATGAAATTGGAATAAGTTTGCAACATTACCTAAAGTTTTGTGTGGATGAAGTGTTCAAAGATCGAGGAGCTATCAATATGAGAAGAATAAAGAGAGGCAAGAGCTCAAGCTTGGGGATTCCCAAGGCACCCCAAGTAAATATTTCAAGGATACTCAAGCATCTAAGCTTGGGGATTCCCCGGTTGGCATGCCATCCTTCTTCTTCAACAATTATCGGTATACCTCGGTTTTTGTTTTGTTCACATAATGTGTGTCCTTTGTGTTTGTGTTTTTTCTTTTAAGAACCATGCTAGTATGAGATAGCCCTTTATTTATTTATAGAATACTTCGTGTGCTTCACTTATATCTTTTAAGTATGATCTTACATAATTGCTCTTTGTGCTTCACTTAAATCTTTTGAGTATGGTTTTATAGAATGCTTCGTGTGCTTCACTTATATATTTTGAGCTTGGATATTGGTCAGTCTATAGTAATTGTAGAATGATCCATGAACTTCATTTATATCTTTTGGAGTATGAATAATACTATCATCTAAAGTGGATTTAGAAGAAGTTTGCTCCCACTATTCCGAATGAGGAGAATTTTGCTTATGTGGAGAGTAGTAAAATTTCTATGCTCGTAGATCATGAAAAGAATGCTTTATGTGATGGTTATATTGTTGAACTCATTCATGATGCTACTGAAAATTATTATGAGGGAGGAATACATGCTTGTAGGAGTTGCAATAATATCAAGTTTCCTCTCTATGTGCTTAAAGTTTTGAAGTTATACTTGTTTTGCCTTCCTATGCTAGTTAATTCTTGTTCCCATAAATTGTGTTCTCACAAAATCCCTAGGAATAGGAAGTGGGTTAGGTTTAGATGGGCTAGTCATATTCTTCATGATGCTCTCTTTATGTTCAATTCTTATCTTTTATGTGAGCATCATTGAAATCATCATGCCTAGCTAAAAGGCATTAAAGAAAAGCGCTTGTTGGGAGACAACCCAATATTAACCCTTACTGTTTTTGTGTGTTATCATGATTAAGCTACTGTAGTAATCATGTATTATAGCTTTTGTTTCAATAAAGTGCCAAGTAAGACATTTGGGAAGACTTGGGTGGAAGTTAATGTGATCTTGCTATAAAAAACAGAAACTTTGCCTCACGAGATTAGCTGTAATTTTTTACGGAAGAGTGCGATTGAGTTGATTATTTTTTCAGAAGATTAATAGACAAATTCCTCACTTCCACCAATTTATTTCATAATTTTTGGAGTAGCAGAAGTATGGTTGGTGTTCAAATCATTACAGACTGTTCTGTTTCTGACAGATTCTGTTTTCATTGCATAGTCTGCTTATTTTCTAGTTTCTATGGTTTATATTTCTCAATATAAATTGTAGAAATGATACGGTACAGTGGGAATTGTGTGAGAACTATTATGAACCTTGTCTTTGACAGTACCAAATTGAATGGTTTACTCTTTATCATACTAACCTATCTCACGAAATTCCGTTAAGTTTTGTGTGATTGAAGTTTTCAAGTTTTGGGTGAGATATCGATATGAGGAGAATAGGAGTAGAAATACCCTAAGCTTGGGGATGTCAAGGAACCCCAAGGTAATATTCAAGGAAGACTCAAGCGCCTAAGCTTGGGGATGCCTCGGAAGGCATCCCCTCTTTCGTCTTCAAAACTATCGGTATATCTTACTCGGAGCTATATTTTTATTTGTCACATGGTATGTGTTTTTTGGAGCATATGTTCAATTTTACTTGCTATTTGAATAAAATTAATGGATCTGAAATCTTGAATGAAAAAAAAGAATCCTCCCATGGCTAGTTAATTATTTGACTACTCAGTGTTCTTCACTTATATCTTTTTGGAATAGTTTGTCATTTACTCACGCGCTTCATGTATATCCTACGAGTAAATGTTTGAATGAATTGAATATCATAAATCTGAATTTATATACGTTTCATATGCTTACAACATGAGGAGTAATGACTTCACACATAATAAGTATAGGTAGTAAATTTATTGGAAGTTAGCAAACGCTGATTTGGTCATTTGAACAATTCATGAAACAATATTGAAGGAAGAGATATTTCACATATAAATATACTATCTTGGACATCTTTTGCAATTGTGATCACTCATTAAAATATGACATGCTAAAAGGTTGATGTTGGACAAGGAAGACAACTTAATGGGTTATGTTTTTCTATATCCGAAACGTTATATTGTCTTGGATCATCCAACATGTTGAGCTTGCCTTTCTCTCTTATACTAGCCAAATTCTTTGCACCAAGTAGAGATACTGCTTGTGCTTCCAAGCATTTCTTAAACCAGTTTTGCCATGAGAGTCCACCATACCTACCTATGGATTGAGTAAGATCCTTCAAGTAAGTTGTCATTGGTGCATGCAATAAAAATTACTCTCTAAATATGTATGATCTATTAGTGCAAAGAAAATAAGCTTTATACGAACTTGTGATAGGGAAGAAATAAAAGCGACGGACTGTATAATAAAGGTCTTTATCACAATAGGCAATATAAAGTGACGTTTTTTTGCATTAAGATTTTGTGCATTCAACCATAAAAGCGCATGACAACCTCTGCTTCCCTCTGTGAAGGGCCTATCTTTTACTTTTATCTTCTACCCTTATACAAGAGTCATGGTGATCATCACCTTTCCTTTTTATACTTTTTCCTTTGACAAGCACTTTGTGTTGAAGCGATCCGGTATATATATAGAAAGAGGGTAGCACTATTCTAATTCTGAAATTAAAATAGTTATTTGAATCACGATGAGCGGCGCGCGGAGACTTTTCCGAACCCGCAGATAAAAAAGACTAATCTCGCACTGAACTTCCCACCACCCCGCGTCCTCTCCCCCCACTACCCGCACCCACCTGCCGCCCTCTCCCTCACTACCACGCGCGGCGCGGCCCGACCAACCCACCCCCGCCGCCCCTCCCAACCTTCACCGTCGCCGGCGCCGCCCGTCCCAACTTTCACTGCGCCCGGCGCCGCCCGTCCCAACTTTTACTGCGCCCGGCGCCGCCCCTCCCAAACTTCACCGTCGCTTGCATTCCTCCGGCGCTGCCCCTCCCAAACTGCACCTCCGCCTGCATCCCGCGAAAGCCCCGGCCCCCAGAGAGTCGCGCCCTGAACTTCTGGTCGAATCTGATCGGCTCCCGGCGATGTCCTCCGCCTGGCGACGCGAGCGCTCCCTTTCTCGGCTCCACGCATCCCCATGCCATCCCCTCCCCTGGATCCTTGACGAGCTCCGACGCCGCGTCAAGGAACGCTGAGGTCGTCGCCTCACACCACCACGAGCACCATTGCATCCCACACACTGATGCACCCTGCCTTCCTCCCGCTCCTGCTACTCCCCATCGCCTCCACCCGTCACCGTCGATCCCCATGGCCGTGGAAGAAGACTACCACCAATCGCACCTAGTCAACTCCACCCCCTGCTACCCGCGTCGAGGACAGACCCGATAGCCTACTCCGGTCAACTCCGCCACACGGCACGCCGCTCGGGGGCACCCTGCTGGGACGCCGTCCAAATGGGCCACCTCGAGCACCCTGTCGGGGCGCCGTTCAACTACACCAACTGGTGTCGTTCAACAAACTCACCCGATGCTGTCCGAGCAGAATTTGTCTAACTCACCCGACGCCGTCAACCTTCCCAGAGTTTGGCGCTGCTTGGTTGCTCTTTTCTGATGCTGGTTGTGTCAACCGTGAGAGAGAATAGAGTATTTCCTGTACGCTTTTGTTGCCCGCTCTATGTTCCAGCTAAGTGGTATGTCAAAGCTGGTTCCCATTAGTCATTTATCATGTCTTTGTTCTAGAATCTAACGACGTACGTCTGCTTGGGCATGGCACATAGAGGTAAAACCTGAGTTTGAAACATCTTGCAGATTTTCAGATACATGGATACAGTCGTCAAAGTTCAGACAAAATGCTAGCTAGCTCACTGCGAGGTCTGAGGCAGGGCACGCACGTTGAACAAAATGGATTCGTTGATCGGTTGTTTTTGATCGAGGCAGGGCGAGCACGTAGTACCTAGCAAAAGCTAGTTCACTCCGAGGTCTGACACATACATCGGTTAGTTGATAGAATTTGTCAAGCTAGTACCCACGTGCGTAAGCAATAGCAAAAAGCATTCGGCGATTTTGTTCTCTATATTTTAAAGTATGCGGTGTACAAAAAAGAGAGGACTTAGTTGACCCACACACAACAGAAAAACATTGGTCTAAAACATCATGTTGTACAGTTTCTTGTTCCGTATTATTTCCTGAAGTTCAACACTATGTATGGATGCAAAAAAAGGTATTTTTTATATGTTAGTTTCAATTCAAAAACTACAAAACACCAAGTAAGTTCAAATACTAGAAGAAAAGGAAGTCCACAAAAGGAGAAAAAGAACACACAACATACACGACATGAAAAACAAGAAAAATAAATAAAGCCTCACCCAAAAATTGTTTACTCTCGAAGTTTAAGAAAAGAAAGAAGTTCATTTTTATAAAAAAACAAAGTAATTTGACGTTCATAAAAAATCAATATTAAAAAATCATTTTTCAAAATAAATAAAAACCTAGAAGCTCAAGTTAGAATAACAGAGCATTTCATTTTTGTTCTTAAACTGAGAAGTTGAATTAAACTAATAGAGTAGTTCGATCTTAATGAAAATTGGATTTTTTTTTGTTTCTAGAAATATAACCAAGAAGTTCAAATTAAAAAACCAAAGCACCACAATACTTTTATAGGAAGAATGAAAAAATGCTCACCTAGAATAGTGTTAACTCTCGAAGTCCATATTTAATAAAATTGAAGAGTTCGACAAAAATGAGAAAACAAAACAGAGACACATAAATTTGTACAAAAAAAGCTCATGGATTTCCCGTCTTTGTAAAATGGAGTTTCCTCATTTCTAAAATAACCAAGAAGTTCAAATTTAAAAAAATTGATCATTTCAAAAATTATAAAGAAAACATGGATTTCCTTGTTTCTAGAAAAAACTAGAGTTTCAAATTTAAAAGACAAAGAAGTCCAATGTTTATTGCAAACCCCAAGAAGGTCAAACGAAAAAAACAAAGCATCTCAACATAAATTTATATAAAAATATTTTATCTGTTAGAATACCAAAGAAGTTCAAATTAAAAAACGGAGCAATTCGATGGTTATACAAAATTCAGATTTTACTCTTTATTAAAGAATGAAAACAAGAAGTTCAACTTTTAAAATAGAGTAGTATGAAATTCATAAAAAAGGAGTTTCATCGTTTCTTACAAAAAACTCTAGAAGTTCATATTTAAATAACGGGCTGGCTCAATATTTATTAGAAAACTAGGATTTTTCCATTACTACAAAGAAATAAACCAAGAAGTCCAAATTACGAAAATAAAGAAGTTCGATATTTATTAAAAAAACACATGTTTTCTTCGTTACTAAAGAATAAAATTAAACAAGTTCAAGTTTAATAAAAAGGAGTACTTTGATGTTTACGAAAAACTCAAATTCCTTCCATTTCTAGGAAAAATAAAAGTATGGGGTTCAATTTGAAAAAAAAATGTTTGATGCTTATTTGAAAACATATTTTTCCTAAGAATAAAGACTAAGAAGTTCAATTTAAAATAACATAGAAGTTCGAAGTGTATAAAAAACTCAGATTTGTTGCAAGAAGTTCACGTGCACCTCCATGCACGGTTCAGAATTTATATTGCGGGACGTCCGACCTCCAATTACATGTTTTAAAATGGCAAAAAACGACGTCCGACCTTCAATTGTGTGTAATTCGACGTATACACAAAAATGTGACAGAAGTTCATAGTGAAAACAATGAGAAGTTCAAGTACTGCAACGAATGCATTTCATGTGAGAATAAAAGTATAGAAAAATAAAAGCTTCAAAGGGTTGGTTGAAAGAAGTTCAAGTGCTCCGTCCGGGGAAGTTCAAAAATTCTTGTGAGAGAGGTTCACCTTATATTTCCATGTTTGAAAACACACAAAAAAGTTGTGTTTTAAAATAATTCTCTCAATCCACAGAGAAGTCCAGTTATTATATGGGAGCAATTTGATTTCAAAAAGAAAATAAAAAATTCAAATTATAAAATGGAAAAAGTTCATGTACTACATGGTGTGTGTTTAATATGAGAAAAATGAATTAAAAGGCAAGGTCCAATTTTGTTGTTGTTATAAGTTCAAGTCCTCGGTCGGAGAAAGTTAAAAAAATTATTATGAGAGAGATTTGAACAAAAGAAATATCATTTGTGTAGCACTGACGAATGGATAAGAAAATTACAAACGAAAATACGTCATAGAAGTTCAACGTGAAAACAACAGGAAGTTTAACTATTACACTGAATGAATTTCAGATAAAAATCTTGAAAACCGTCGCGATTATGAAAAAATTATCAACACGGGAAAGTTGCAAGTTTACAGCAGCTTTCCATCTGTATATCATTTGCTCAATTCCGGTAAGTGGTTGGGGAGTTACGGTTAAGAAACATCACGTGAAAAACAAAGTGAAGTTCAAAAAGAACTACTCCAGAAGTTCAACCCCTTCACCAAGTGCATTTTCGGAGACTCTATTTTTCCCATGAAGGCAGAACGCATGATCTCAGAAGTTCAGATTAATAACTGCCAAAAGTTCACGTACTACAAGGTGTGCATTTTGTATTAAAGAAAGAATGAAAATGCAAAGCCTAAAGTTTTGTTTCTAGAAGTTCAAGTGTTCGGCCCGAGAAAGTTTGAAAATTCTTGCGAGAGAGGTTGAACAAAAATACATGACAGAAGTTCAAGGTGAAAACAATGAGAAGTTCAACTACTGCAAGGAATTCATTTCAGGTGAGAATAAAAGTATAGAAAAATAAAAACTTAAAAGGTTTGTCACAAGAAGTTCACGTGCTGTGTCCGGAGAAGTTCAAAAATTCTTGCGAGAGAGGTTCACCTTGTATTTCCATGTTTGAAAACACAAAAAGAAATTGTTTTACATTTTTAAATAATTCTCTCAATACACAAAGAAGTTCATTTATTATTTGGGAGCAATTTGATTTCAAAAAGAAAAACAAAAAATCAAATTATAAAAATGGAAAAAGTTCATGTACTACATGGTGTGTGTTTAAATATGAGAAAAATGAATTAAAAGGCAAGGTCGAATTTTTTTATTGTTATAAGTTCAAGTCCTCGGTCGGAGAAAGTTAAAAAAATATTGTGAGAGAGTTTTGTACAAAACGAATATCATTTGTGTAACACTGACGAATGGATGAGAAAATTACAAGCGAAAATACATCACAGAACTTCAACGTCAAAACAGCAGGAGGTTCAACTACTACCACTGAATGAATTTCAGATGAATTTTTTTTAAAACTGTCGCGAGTATGAAAAAATGATCAACACGGGAAAGTTGCGTGTTTATAGTAGATTTCCATCAGCATATCACTTGCTCAATTCCGGTGAGTGTTCCGGTGAGTGGATGGAGAGCTAAGGGCACAAAAAGCACATGAAAAACAGAGTGAAGTTCAAGTAGACATGCCAAGAAGTTCAAGTTCTTCACGCGGTGCATTTTCGAAGAATCTGTTTCACGATAAAGGCAGAACGAATGATCTCGCCGTTTTCGAAATTACTTGAAAACGTCTAGGAATCAGAGAAAACCATCAACATGAAAAGTTTCGCATTTTCCTTAGCTTTTCAATGGTATATTATTTGCCCCATTCAGATAAAGTTTGTAAAAATTACGGTGAAAATACATTTTGAGCCATTTTCAACATTGACTTAAAATAGTAAGGAATTGGGAGAAACAATATATACCAAAAAGTTTCACACTTACTCAAGCTTTCCAACACCATATCATTTGCTGCATTCAGACATACGGTTAAAAAATTAGCTCGAAAATACAAACTCGGTGGAACTTGGACCATTTTCTAAATTACTTTTAAACCGTTCAAAATTAGGAAAAACTTTAAACAAGAGAAAGTAGCGCATTTTCACAAGATTTCCAACGCCATATCATTTGGCTCAATTGGACTAGCCGTTTAAAAATGACATCGAAAATACGAACTCGGCTATTCGGTTTGTAAAATTTTACAATTTTCGAAATTCCTCTTTAACCATAGGGAATTAGAGAAAAGTTTCAACATGTGGAAGAAGCGGTTTTGCAGCAGCTTTCCAATGCCATATTATTTGCCTCATTCCGATAAACGGTTTAGAAATTCGATCGAAAATACGATTCACGTTTTTTGTAAGAAGAAAAAACGGTTTATAAAACTACTCTTAAACCGCTTACATTTTGTCAAAAATTTAACTTGGGTCATGATACTGGTGTCCATAGCTTTCCAACAGTATATCGCAATCCCCATTTGGGCAACGTTGATTGAAGTTCAACCTAGCACAGGAGGAAGTTCAGGTCGAACAACTCAGGCAGTAAAATTGCAACAGTTGCTTGTTTCATCATGACCCGAGAGAAAATCCACCAATGAGTGAGATTCCTATTTAAAACGGGCATTTAGTTGCTAAAAACCGTTTGTAGATTACACTTACATCACATAGAACATGACTGATCAAAAAAATCGCGCGGGGACACACGGTTGAGATCAGAATAATATGGCATGGGTTCCTACAGAGGGAAGTTCAGGCGTGTAACTCAGGAAGTTCATGTTGTGATCAGAATAATATTCTGATCCCGTGATCAGAATATATATAGAATGGCATTATTCTAATCCCGGGATTAGAATAGTTATTTCGATCACGACGCGCCCCATATAAGGAGCCACGAGGTCTTCCCGAACTCCCGATAACCCCACCGAACCGATCGATTACAGAAAAACCACCCCACCCACTTGCTGCCCCAATCCCCACCCCGACCTCCCTCGATTCCCTCCCCCCGAGTGCCGCCACCCTCGCTGGATCTCGCCACCCCCAGCGCCTCCTCCCGCCGGCCGACCTACCCAAGGCGCCGCCCCTCCGACCTACCAGCGCGGGGTCGCTGGGCGCCGCCCACGCCACCGAGAACCTGCTGCCGCACTTCCGCCATGGCCGCACGCTCCTCTGCGTCCCAATCGCCACCGCCGCCAGGGATCCTCGAGCACAATCAACCTGGCATGCAGTCCATGGCCGCCTCCCCATGCAATCCCTTTCTTGCTGCTGACGCGCCTATCGATGCCACCGGAGGCTACAGCCCCGCCCGAGGCTCTGGCGCACCTCCCGCCGGTGGCCCACTGATGTGAGCATGCTATCATCAAATTTTGATGTTACTCAAGGTAAAATTGTTGAAGCAGTGAACACCAATTTAATTTCCAAGTTAGATTACAATGTTGGTGCAGAACAGAAGAAGGCGAGCATCAATGACATTGTTGTCAGGAAGGTCGTTCATATGTCTAATCTACGACGAGGTAGAGATGGAAAGATACGCTTGATATGTGGACCTGGGTTTGCGGACGTGGCGAAAGTAGACAACTTGAAACATAATCAGATATATCAACGTGTCATGCCTGTACAAGGATTACGGGAAAATAGAGCTAAAGGCGAATCACATCAAATATTGCCAAAAATGTTTGTCACGTATCAAGGAGATCACCGGACAATCAAGCAAAATCCAGCGCCTGCCAAGGTTGTTCCAAACTTCCGTACACCTCCTGGAAATATCAGGATTGGCCATTTCCTTTTAAAACTGCATGCATGCAGTTAATATTTGAGAGGATCTGCGTACAACTATTAGTCTCGTCCGCTGAGAGGATCTTTTTTGGTAGTGGCCGTGAGCCTTTTAATTACCTTCTAGAGATAGAGATTAGCACTAATAGTTTTTTTCCTTCTACTAGTACGTAAGTGCCTAGGAGTCCAGGTTGTGTGGCCCTTAGGCCATGTGCGTGCACCAGGCTAGATAAATGCCTTACGTCCATGTAATTGAGATCAGTTTTGGAGTTTTATTTCGAGTATGAGATATACAGAAAAACGTCCGAGTTACGGGCGGCCATATCTTGTGTATTATTTGTGATTTTCCCATCGTGGAAATTTACTAGCGCCGGAGGGTTGATCATCACATCGACGCCTACGTGCTGATCCGAGGGGGTCATTATTTTCGTTTGTGTATTTTCGTACACAGGTGAAAATTATGTTGAAGGTTGCAAGGAAGAACAAGGGGACGAACTGTTGATTAAGCATCACCGTGAAAGATCGGGCCATCTACACACGCGAATTAGCATCTCGCTAGTCCGTGCTTCATCAAGTGGTATTCAGAGCTAAGGTTAGTCACGGCGATTCAGTTTGCTATAACATCTATGGAGGCAAGCATCAACATGTTGAGCAGGAACATATTGATGGAGGAGGAAGGCATCGGCAAGGTTGTTCTTTTTCACACCCGTTGCGTGGTGAAGGAGCGGTGTGTTAATTTAACGATTGATGAAGGTTCTACGGTCAACATGGTGAGCATTGAGGTAGTGGAAAAATTGGGGCTGAATATGGCGCCTCTTGAAAGACCGTATACAGTAAAGTGGTTCAAAGGTGAAATCAAAATTACACATCGGATTTTACTAATTTTTTATTTGGGAAAATATTGTTGTGCGGATTTTTTTCACGTTTGTCCAGTGCCCATGGTGTCGTGTCATCTGCTACTCGGGAACCCATGGTGCACGCGCGTCGGGGCTGTTCGGAACGTCAGGAAAAATACTTACTCTCTATCATGGAAGGGTCAACGAGTATGTTTTACTCCAATGCCAACGGATGTATTCGTTGCAGATTGGAAAAGTCGTTTAATGAAAAGAAGAGAAGATCAAGAAGAAATAAAGGAAAAAAATCGATGCACCGATAGAGGGGCTGAATCTTTTGGTGGAGAAGGTGAAAGATGATTGTGGTGCAAAGGGACAACGGTGGAGTGTTTTTAAAACACTTTGCAAGATCAAGGACTGTGCATGCAAGATGATAATTGACGGTGGAAGTTTTACCAATGCCATTAGCAAAGATCTTGTGAAAGAATTGGGTTTGTCTATGTGGAAGCACCCTCAACCGCACCATGTGGAGTGGCTATACAAATCCGGTAAATTAAAGATTACACACAAGGTACATGTAACTTTTGCGGTTGGAGATTATATTGACAAGGTGGACTGTGACGTTGTACCGATGGATGCGTGTCAGTTGCTATTGGGAAGACCATGGCAATTTGATCATAATGCAGTGCATGCCGGAAGATCAAACACATACACTTTCATGCATGATGGAAGGAGACACGTGCTGAAACCGATGGCAGACAGTGCAATCACCCTAGAGGTGCAGATTCCAGAGAGAAAGGCGGGACAAAAATTGGAGACGAAACCGAGGACGGTTTTTCTTCAAGAAAGGGAGGATGATGTGAGCATGCTATCATCAAATTTTGATGTTGCTCAAGGTAAAATTGTTGAAGCAGTGAACACCAATTTAATTTCCAAGTTAGATTACAATGTTGGTGCAGAACAGAAGAAGGCGAGCATCAATGACATTGTTGTCAGGAAGGTTGTTCATATGTCTAATCTACGACGAGGTAGAGATGGAAAGATACGCTTGATATGTGGACCTGGTTTGCGGACGTGGCGAAAGTAGACAACTTGAAACATAATCAGATATATCAACGTGTCATGCCTGTACAAGGATTACGGGAAAATAGAGCTAAAGGCGAATCACATCAAATGTTGCCAAAAATGTTTGTCACGTATCAAGGAGATCACCGGACAATCAAGCAAAATCCAGCGCCTGCCAAGGTTGTTCCAAACTTCCGTACACCTCCTGGAAATATCAGGATTGGCCATTTCCTTTTAAAACTGCATGCATGCAGTTAATATTTGAGAGGATCTGCGTACAACTATTAGTCTCGTCCGCTGAGAGGATCTTTTTTGGTAGTGGTCGTGAGCCTTTTAATTACCTTTTAGAGATAGAGATTAGCACTAATAGTTTTTTTCCTTCTACTAGTACGTAAGTGCCTAGGAGTCCAGGTTGTGTGGCCCTTAGGCCATGTGCGTGCACCAGGCTAGATAAATGCCTTACGTCCATATAATTGAGATCAGTCCATATAATTGAGATCAGTTTTGGAGTTTTATTTCGAGTATGAGATATACAGAAAAACGTCCGAGTTACGGGCGGCCATATCTTGTGTATTATTTGTGATTTTCCCATCGTGGAAATTTACTAGCGCCGGAGGGTTGATCATCACATCGACGCCTACGTGCTGATCCGAGGGGGTCATTATTTTCGTTTGTGTATTTTCGTACACAGGTGAAAATTATCTTGAAGGTTGCAAGGAAGAACAAGGGAACGAACTGTTGATTAAGCATCACCGTGAAAGATCGGGCCATCTACACACGCGAATTAGCATCTCGCTAGTCCGTGCCTCATCACCCACCTGGGCCCCACGCTCCTCCCGCCGCCTCCCCGAGTCCGGATGCACCTCCCGCTGCCGCCCGAGGCCACCGCGCCCAACCCGTAGCCATCCTCGACCCCCGTCCCTGCCGCGCCCGCCGGTGAGGTTAACTATGAGATCCCTCCACGTCCTCTATACTCCTCCTCCTCAGTTATCCTTGGATCTTAAAGAATGGGGCAGTAGCTCTGGTGGCTTCTCCTCAGTCCATGAACGAGGTTGCTGAGTGGCACGCACGACCTGGGGAGGATGCAGTTCGGCAGCTCGTACACATAGTTCCTCTTTGGCCCGTGGTATCATCCTGCTGGTTGGTGACCAACGGAGTTGGCCTGAGGCATGGTCTTGCTCGCCGCGCTGGGCGCGACTCCGCTGGAAGGAAGAACAAGCTCCATCCAGCCTGTGAAAGTTTTGCCTTTGCCGTCCACATGCACTTTTGATCCATCAGGTTTGTGATGTGCCAATGATTACTAAATGTTTGTTCAAATGCTCCTATCAATATATAGAGTCTGTGTATGTGTGTATTTCTCCACGTAATACAAAATTAGTACTATTTTTTGTTTAAATTGAGCACTAACCGCACATCTACTAGCTGAACAACCAAATCAAGTTAACAACTTTATTAGAGACCGGAGATCGTTTTGGGGGACTGGGAGTTCCTTTAAAGCCAGGGTCGTGAGCTTTTGTACCTTTTGCTTGTTGATTCCAGCAGGCTCGCCTAGGACACACAAGAGGAAAATAGAAGCAGCAACTCATTACTTCTGATGATGCAACGATTCTGCCTCTCCTTCTTTTGGATTGTCTAATTTCAGTCCCCATCGCGGTGAAATTTTTTGCATGATAGTGGCATGTTGTGCTGTACAAACTGTCTGTGTTTATTTCTCAATTGGCTCCATGCACAAAAAATTAAATCCTACCATTAGATATTACTTTGAGAAGTCTTCTGTCGCCGCGTCCGCGATCTGCCTCCGTAGCTGCCGTGCCGGTGCCTACAACTTGCAACCTTCAGTCAAGATCCTGGGTGCTCCATGCGGCTCGGTGTAGTCCAAATTTGGGTACAGGCAGCGTCCAATCAAAGTTCAGAATAAATGCTACTCAGAAGTCGTTGATTGGTTGTTTCTGATCAAGGCAGGGCGCGCACCTAGTAGCTGGCAAAAGCTAGCTCACTCTGAGGTCTGATACATACATCAGTTAATTGATAGAATTTGTCAAGCTAGTACCCATTTGTGTAACCAATAGAAAAAATCATTCGGCGATTTTGTTCTCTATATTTTAAAGTATGTGGTGTACAAAAAAAAGAGGACTTAGTTGGCCCACACATAACAGAAAAAACATCGGTCTAAAACATCATGTTGTGCAGTTTCTTATTTCGTATTATTTCGTGAAGTTCAACGGTATGTATGGATGCAAAAAAAGTATTTTTTGATATCTTAGTTTCAATTCAAAAACTACAAAACACCAAGTAAGTTCAAATACTAGAAGAAAGGGAAGTCCAAAAGGAAGAAAAAGAACAGAAAACACACACGACATGAAAAACAAGAAAAAAAACAAAGCCTCACCCAGAAATTGTTTACTCTCGAAGTTCATTGTCTTGACGCCCGTCGAGAAAATTTCGCGAAGTCCAAATTGTAAAAAAATCGAAGTTCAAATTGTAAAAAACATGTATTTCTCCGTTTCTAAAAATGAAAAAAAGAAGTTCAAATAAAAAAAGATTAGTTTTACTTTTGTAAAAAAAGACTTTCCCATTTCTAACAACAAAACCAACTAGTTAAACTAAAAAAGATAGAAATTTCATTTTTTAAAATATGAATTTTCCTCGTTTCTAAAAAAAGTAAGAAGATCAAATTAAATAAAACGAAAAGAGTTCATTGTCTCTAGAAACAAGGAATTCGCCTTTTTTAAAATAAACATAGAAGTTTAAGTAAAAACATAGAAGTTCAAATTAAAAATAAGAGAGAAGTCCGAAGTTTATAAAAACATAGAATTTACAAGTTAAAAAAATTGATGCTATTTTTGGCATTTTGAAAACTACTCATAAATGGAGACGAATTTGGAAAAATTTGCTTCTCAAACATAATCTTTCCAATGGTATATCATGCGCATTATTCCCATAATATAATTTGAATGTTTTATGTATATCATTCAAAACAAGTCTTAGCATGTTCAAAATGTGTTGTTAACTAGTCATGATTTGTTAAAAAAACTGCTTTCCAGTGCAATCATTTGCTCAAAAATCGACAAGTGCTTTAGGAGTTAGGGACAATTTTTTTACAGAGAAGTTCAAATTGAAAACGGCCAGAAGTTCACGTGCTACATGGTGTGTGTTTTCATATGAGAAAAATAGAATAAAAAGTTAAAGTATAAAAATTTCGCTGCTAGAAGTTCAGGTGCTCAGCACAGGGAAGTTCAAAAACTTGTTGTTACAGAGGTAATTAGCATTATATATCATTTGTGCAAGTCCGATGAATGGGTGAGAAATTACGAACAAAAATGCGTGGTAGAAGTTCAAAATGAAAACAACGGGAAGTTTCGATGATTATAGAAAACTCAGATTTTTCCTCGTTATTAAATAATGGAAATAAGAAATTCAAAAATAAAATAACAAGAAGTTCAACTTTTAAAAATAGAGCACTTCAAAATTTCATAAAAAGGATCAAAGAAATAAAACCAGGAAGTCCATATTGAAATGATGGAGAAGTTTAATGATTATAGAAAACTCAGATTTTCCTCGTTATTAAAGAATGGAAACAAGAAGTTCAAAAAAAAATAACAAGAAGGTCAACTATTAAAAATAGAGCGCTTCAAAATTCATAAAAAGACTAATAAATAAAACCAGGAAGTCCAAATTAGAAAGATGAAGAAGGTCGATGATTATAGAAAACTCAGATTTTCCTCGTTATTAAAGAATGGAAAAAAGAAGTTCAAAAATAAAATAACAAGAAGTTCAAATTTTAATAATAGAGCGCTTCAAAATTTCATAATAAAAATATTAAGAAATAAAACTAGGAAGTCCATATTAAAAAGATGGAGAAGTTCGATAATTATAGAAAACTCAGATTTTTTCCTTGTTATTGAAGAATGGAAATAAGAAGTTCAAAAATAAAATAACAAGAAGTTCAACTTTTAATAATAGAGCGCTTCAAAAATTCGTAAAAAGGATTAAGAAATAAAACTAGGAAGTCCATATTAAAAAGATGGAGAAGTTCGATGATTATAGAAAACTTAGGTTTTCCTCATTATTAAAAGAATGGAAATAAGAAGTTCAAAAATTAAATAACAAGGAGTTCAACTTTTTTTTTAAAAGCGCTTCGTAATTTCATTAAAAAAGGATTAAGAAAATCAGATTAAAAATTCATAAAAAAACTCAGATATTTTCACGTAACCGAGAGAAGTTCAGATTGATAACTGCCAGAAGTTCAAGTTCTATACGGTGTGCATTTTATATTAAAAAGAATAAAAAAAGCAAAGTCTAAAAGTTTTGTTGTTATAAGTTCAAGTCCTCCGTCGGAGAAAGTTGATAAAATTATTGTGAGAGAGGTTTGTACAAAAAGAATATCGTTTGTGTAACACGGACAAATGGATGAGAAAATTACAAACAAAAAAACGTCACAGAGGTTCAACGTGAAAATAGCAAGAAGTTCAACTACTACGCTGAATGAATTTCGCATGAAAAACTTATAAAACCGCCGCGAATATGAAAAAATGATCAACGCGGGAAAGTTATGTGTTTACAGCAGCTTTCCATCGGTATATCACTCGTTGAATTCCGGGGAGTGGATGGAGAGCTACGAGTAGTGGATGGAGATCTGCGAGCAAAAAAAAGCACGTCGAAAACAGAGTGAAGTTCAGGTACACGTGCCGAGAAGTTCAGGTTCTTCATGCGGTGCATTTTCAAAGAATCTGTTTCACGATAAAGGCAGAACGAATGATCTTGCCATTTTCGCAATTACTTGAAAACGGCTAGGAATCAGAGAAAACCATCAACATTAAAAAGTTTCGCATTTTTCATAGCTTTTCAACGGGATATTATTTGCCCCATTCCGATAAAGTTTGTAGAAATTACGGCGAAAATACGTTTTTCGCCATTTTTGAAACTGACTTAAAACCGTAAAGAATTGGGAGAAATAATACATACCAAAAAGTTTCGCATTTGTTCAAGCTTTCCAACGCCATATCATTTGCTGCATTCAGACGCACGGTTAAAAATTTAGCTCGAAAATACGAACTCGATAGGACTTGGACCATTTTCTAAATTACTCTTAAACCATTCAAAATTAGAAAAAAAAACTTTCTAGATGAAAAAGTAGCGCATTTTCATAAGCTTTCCAACGCCGTATCATATGCCTCCATTGGATTAGCCGTTTAGAAATGACATCGAAAAAACGAACTCAGCTGTTTGGTTTATGAAATTTTATGTTTTTTCAAACTACTCTTTAACCATAGGGAATTATAGAAAACTTTCAACATGTGGAAGGAGCGGTTTTGCAGCAGCTTTCCAACGCCATATTATATGCCTCATTCCGATAAACGGTTTAGAAATGCGATCGAAAATACGATTCACGTTTTTTGTGCGAAGAAAAAACGGTTTTTAAAACTGCTCTTAAACCGCTTATATTTTTCCAAAAATTTAAGTTGGGTCATGATATTGGTGTCCATAGCTTTCCAGCGGTATATCGCAAGCCCCATTTGGGCAATGTTGGCGGAAGTTCAACCTAGTTCATAGGGAAGTTCAATGTACTACTAGCGGGATAGGTCAGGTTGTGATCAGAATATTATTATGTTCTCGTAATCAGAATAGTGTTTATGTGTATATATATATATATATATATATATATATATATATATATATATATATATCCACTTGGATGTAAATTTTCATAAATTATTATTGTTGACATTACCCTTGAGGTAAAAGGTTGGGAGGCAAAACTATAAGCCCCTATCTTTCTCTGTGTCCGATTAAAACTTTGAACCCATTAGCAATTGTGAAAGATTAAATGATAGTTGAGTATGTGGAGTTTGCTGAATCAAGGCTCTTACATAGACTCTTCCCGAAAATAAGATGAATTGCAATTGTTTGATGACTAAGAGCACGGTTTGTTAGTTCTCAAGAAAGTTTATGATCTATACTTTAACATGTGAATAGCTTGTTACTTGATCATGAGAAGTTTTATGAGTTGAGCTACTGTTATGATATATAATGATGCTATAAAAAGTGATTGGAACTATCATTGATCAAATTTATGCACTTGCTAGCATTCACACTTCATAAATTATTTCTTTTATCACTTACCTACTCGAGAACGAGCAAGAATTAAGCTTGGGGATGCTGATACGTCTCCAACGTATCTATAATTTATGAAGTATCCATGCCATGTTTACAATAGTTTTATACATAGTTTTATATGAGTTTGGTATGATTTGATTAGAACTAACCCGGACTGACGCTGTTTTCAGCAGAACTACCGTGGTGTTGTTTTTGTGCAGAAATAAAAGTTCTCGGAATGCGATGAAAATCAACGGAGAATTTTTCTGGAAAATATAAAAAATATAGGAACAAAAATCTACCGGAGGGGAGTCTTGTGGGCCCCACGACAGTGGGGGCACGCCCACCCCCCCCCCCCTCCCAGCGCGCCCCTGTGCCTCGTGGACTACCCATGGGGCCCCCTGACTTGTTCTCGACGCCAACCTCTCCTATAAATACCCAAACCTTCAGAAATTAACCTAGATCGGAAGTTCCACCGCGACAAGCCTCTGTAGCCACGAGAAATCAATCTAGGCCCTCTTTGGCACCCTGCCGGAGGGGGCCATCATCACCGAAGGGCATGGAGGAGGATCCCGGAGGGGCCATCATCGTCATGAAGGCCAAGGACCAGAGGAAGAACCTCTCCCCATCCAGGGGGAGGCCATGGAGGAGGAAGCACAAGGGGGAGAACCTCTCCTCCTCTCTCTTGGTGGCGCTGGAGTGCCATCGGGAGGGGAATCATCGTCGCGGTGATCGTCTTCATCAACATCACCATCCTCATCTCTTTTACGCGGTCCACTCTCCCGCACCCCACTGTAATCCCTTCTTGAACATGGTGCTTTATGCCACATATTATGATCCAATGATGTGTTGCCATCCTATGATGTTTTGAGTAGATATCCTTTGTCTTTGGGTTGATTGATGATCTAGATTGGTATGAGTTGTATGTTCTTTTTGGTGATGTCCTATTGTGCCCTCCGTGTCGCGCAAGCGTGAGGGATTCCCGCTGTAGGGTGTTGTAATACGTTCATGATTCGCTTATAGTGGGTTGCTTGAGTGACAGAAGCATAAACCCGAGTAAGGGGATTGTTGCGTATGAGATAAAGGGGACTTGATGCGTTAATGCTATGGTTGGGTTTTACCTTAATGATCTTTAGTAGTTGCGGATGCTTGCTAGAGTTCCAATCATAAGTGCATATGATCCAAGAAGAGAAAGTATGTTAGCTTATGCCTCTCCCTCATATGAAATTGCAATGACGACTATCGGTCTTGTTAATAATTGCCTAGGACAATTGCGCACACCGATCCATCATTATTCCACACTCGTTATTTATAATATTTAGTAATATATTCTAACTTTATGATAACAACACATACTTTCATATTTTAGCTCTCCGATACCATGCAAAGTTATCCTCTTCATACCCACAACGTAGTTTTATTTCTCGTTTCTAGTTGGAAGCAAACGTTCGGTGTACGTAGAGTCGTATCGGTGGCAGATAGGGCTTGAGAAAATATTGATCTTACCTTTAGCTCCTTGTGGGTTCGACACTCCATACTTATCACTTCCACCATTGGGAATTGCTATGATGATTCCCTACACTTGGGGATTATCACTCCACGCTGGCACGGCGGCGCGGGTGTCATCGCTACCGCGATGGCCGCGCCTCCAATATTTGCGACCGTGCCTCCCGTGCGTGTGACCGTGCCTCATGTGCCTGCGACCGCGCCATGCAGGCAGAGACAGAAGTCGGGTGCGCGGAGAGCGATGAGTCGGTGGTCGGCGCCTCCGCCTCCGCCACTATCATCAAGAGAAGTAGAACACGGGAGTCCGACGCCGCTTGGGTCCCATGAAGGTCACCGCCTAGGCGACGCCGGCGTACATAGCCGGTGTCTTGCCCGGTTCTTCTCTTTTGAGGACGTCCGTCGATCCCACATGGGCTTCATGGAAGTGGAGGCGCCGCCTTCCCCTCCCGCTGAAGCATCAGTTGGGGGTTCCACTCCGATGAGTGGTGGGAAAATGAGTTGTCCTTTGCATTGAAGCATATACCTCCGGGGCTCCCGGCAGTCCGGTGATCAAGCTGCTGGACATGAGGAAGACAAAGGGATCTACGGGTGGCGATTTAGATTAGGTATTAATTATACCTCAAGAGCCTGACTAGCACCGTTGATGTAAATGTACTGAAACCCGTCATGTTTAAATCCAGCTTTTTTATATGAAATCCGCCATGTTTATATGAAATCCGGCCGTGTTTGCACAAATTTCGTCCGGTTGGTTTTAGTTGTTGTCAAAATATATGCGGTTAGCGTTGGATGGCGTCCTCCCGCGTCTGTATTCGCGGACTAGCCCCCCCCCCCCCTATCCGACTAGTCCGCGGATGGATGTAGGAGGTTTTTTACGGGTTGCCGTTGGAGATGCCCTTACAAAGGAAATTGACGCACCTTACGAAAAGAAGTATCCAACACTACATGTAACATGTCTATCCATGTGGCACATTAATGTCTTTGTTATGCGGGCCATATTATTTGGCCTATTTGGCAATATATTCTTGCAAGTCAACTAAATATTTGACGCATTGCGGTAGACACACCTAACGAATTGATGTGTGGCATTGGTGCCATGCTAGCAGGGAGTCCGACAACCATGGAAGGCAGAATGTCAAAAGCGCCTATCGACGTCGTGGGTAAGAGCCCCGCCGGTTAGGCGCGACACTAACATGACCAATGCATAGCCCATGTAGGATCGGATGTCAGAAAAAATAGGTTTAGATGGGAAAGCGGGATCCTCTGTAGGAGGCGGGTGTTTGAAAAGAAAAAGTGTGGTATGATATAAAAAGTTGAAAAAAAAGTTGAAATAAAGAATAGAGATGCATATGTGCTAAAGTCTTTATTTTCTATTCGTTGATGAGATCCACTAGTAGTAGCTTCCATTGAAGAGAGAGAAAAAATCAATGTAGTTGCCTCGACCTATTTTTTCTCATGGGGCATATATGTATCTATATGCCACCATAGTTCATGCCCTAAGGAGCCAAACGAACAAACAAGTTTTCTGAGGGGCTGGTAGGGGGCATTTATAGGAGAATAATACACGACTTGGTAAGTTCTTCCATCCACGCATTTGACAAGGTAACTGCACGCTAGTTAGATATCACTTGTCAGTAGTACAATAGACACAAATCCAACCAATCACCACCTGACCCATGACTTGTCAGATCCATTCCTTGCTGCAGCATTTGGTCAGCAGGAGAATATCGGTTCCAACTTCCAAGGGCATCATTTCAAGTACATCAAAATATATTGTGGCTGCCGCAACATTTTTTCCATTGGCTGATATGAACAAATGGGGGATCGCACTAGGATGGTTCATGCACATGCTCTTTCTTCTACAACATACGAGACCTAATTTAGCAGCAGCCACCATCACCTTGGCCCTGATAGCTCAACTGCGTGGAGGTTGTCAGTGGAATCGACGATCCACTCAGAGTTTCGATGAGGACCCAGCTCTACCTCCTGCCGTGAGACTTCCACCTTTTGCCACTCATCCCATCTCTCCGCAAGACCATCGCCTTCAAGCATCCTTACCACTTCCGACATCTTCGGGCGCTCCGTGGGGGAGCCCTGTGTGCAAAGGAGCGCAACCTGGATCAGCGATTCCACCTCAACATCAATGTAGTTGGTCTGTAGGTCTGGATCCACCAACATCTCCAACCTTCTCTCCTTGAGCAATCCTTTCACCTGCACAAGTAAAATCAACAAAAAAAAAGGATGACAATAAGGCAGCTCCCCTACAACCAAACGGAAGAATGTTTTAGGACTGCCCCTCTACACATACTTAGCTCAAATAGAAGCCTTGCTAAAGCTCTGTTAATCACCTTTTTTTGTTTAGAACAAGTTTGTACATTAAGCATTATGAACCTGGCTAGCTATTTGAACCAAGGAAATCTCACTAGTTAATTACCCAGTCAAGTAGCATGACATCGTCGTCATTGGCAAGGCGAGCAAGATCAAAGGCACGCTGTCCTGTAATAAGCTCCAAAAGCATAATTCCATAACCGAATACATCAGTTTTCTCTGAGGATTTTCCTGTTGAAAGATATTCTGGTGCAATATGCCCAATTGTTCCACGCACAGCAGTTGTTACATGGGTATCCTTGTAATCCATTAGTTTGGCCAAACCAAAATCCCCCACTACAGCTTCAAAGTCTTCATCTAATAAAATATTTGCAGCTTTCACATCACGATGGATGATCTTTGGATCACAGTGATCATGTAAATAGGAGAGGCCCCTGGCAGAACCCAATGCAATTCTTCTTCTCGTTTGCCAATCCAGTGGCGGTTCAGCTGGCCCTCGTTCTAAAAATATAAGCCAGTTAAATATATTCTTTAGAATTATATTCACCTACCTCTGTAAACAAATGGTGACCTAAAACGTCTTATATTTATTTACAGAGTACATTATATTAAGACTTACAACGATCTGAAATATACAAAGAAAAGTGGAGAAACAGGGCAAAGTACCTCTTAGACGTGATGCAACACTTCCATTAACCATGTATGGATACACAAGCAACCTTTCTGTTGGTGTCATACAGAATCCACGAAGACGCAATAAGTTTCTGTGTACAGCCATACTAATCATCTCAACTTCTGTTTGAAATTGTAGCTCCCCACCAGGTGTCCTCTCCTCCTTCAGTCTCTTGACAGCTACTAGTGTACCATCTGTTAGTCTCCCTTTGTAGACCTTGCCAAATCCACCTCTTCCAAGAATGTTCTTATTGCTGAAGGTATCCGTAGCAACTTGTAATTCTCTAAGTGAAAATCTTTTAAGCTGACCAAGATGGACCTCTGGATCCTCCTCAGCTGTATCACATAAGAAATTTCAGGTTACTGTCATCTTACAAGTAATTTTCCTCATGCTGGCTGCTACTGAATGCTTACCAGGTACATCAAAGAAATGCTCTTGCGGTTTCCTGCGGCGCCAGTATGCAAAACCAATTGCAGGAATAGCAAATAGCAAGGCAGCACCAGCAGCCACTCCACCAGCAATTGCTCCAGTACTAGAGGAACTACTTCCTGAACGAATGAGAACAAAACCATCAATTCCATACCTTGAAAAGTATCTGTGGGCTAAATAAAATCATGTGTTGCCAAGCAATGTTCCAGAATAGGATGACAACAAATAAGAGAACCAAGCCAGAAAACAGGTCACACCATGGACATGAATTAACTAACAGAGATGCAATCAGTAGTGGAAGCAGCACTAGGAGGCCACACAGGCAGTGACAGTAGCAGCTACTTGAACATTTTTCCACTGATAGGGGGTGGAGGTGTGCCATGAGATCTTGTATCGTTGTTAAAAAACCAGAAGTTTTCACGCTGATTTATCATGCTGTACATTGGTAGCACATGAAGCACCAGATAATCTCCACCATAAAGGTAGGAAACAAGGAAGTCCAAAAAATGCATTCAATATCAACAGCAGTATCGACTCCAGCCTCTAGAACATTTTACTTGTTTCTGGACTACTCTCATAGTCTCATCCCAGCTGGGATGTTACATCAATGAAAGAACATTGCAGCGGTCTTATTGCAATGGAAGGTATACATGAACTTAATAGCCAATCCGTAATTATGATAAATCACCTGGTGATTGCTCAGGGGTTGGAGGGTTATATGGAGGAGGTGGGGAGAAGGGAGGAGCGCCGGAGCAAGGTTTTGAAGTCCCAGGACCGCATAAGGCAGGGTTGTTGCCAAAACTGAAATGATAAACAAATGTGAATTGTTGGCATAACTGCAAAATAAACAAGTGTGAATTGAAGCAGCGTCAAGGCAAAGAAAACTGAATTTATCAACTAACATGCTAGCTTTACCTGATAGGGGTGAATAATGAAAATGAACCGGTTGATGGAACTTCTCCGGACAGCTTATTATTTGACAAATCCCTATAATTATTAGAAATATTCAGCTTTTGTTAATTAGACGCTTCCTAGTTTATACCAAAGGTTATGCTGAAGAAAAGGATGTAGCATAAGAAGACACTTACAGAACTTGGAGAGCAGTAATAGCAGTTAAAGATTTAGGAATTGTGCCCGAAAGACTGTTGTTGTTAAGACGCCTATGCTCATATATAAAATGAAAATGCACAAATTAGTACCACCTGGAGAGTGCTATAGGGAAAATTAACACAGTGGTTGAGTCTTGACCAAAGTTTCTATTTCAATAACTTAACAACAAGATAGATGCCATAAGAAATGAGAAAGAATCCGGTGGAAACCAAATAAAATGAAAACTCCGCTGAGATGTAAGAAGTTTTCAAAAATTATTTAAAAAAATGCTATGTTAGAAAGGTGATGTTTTGTTAACATGTAAAATTTGAAGTTCAAACTCATATTATATGGGAGGTAAGAAAAATATATATACATGAATATTGATGGTGTAGTTTTATTGAATGCTGAAAGTAATTTGTTTTCATACCTCCTAAATGAATTTGATTTGAACTTGAAATCTTACACGTTAATAGAACATCAACTCCCCAACATACTGTATTCTTTTTCATGATTTTTATAAAGTTTGAGACATAGTGTTTACATGGTTTTCCCTGATTTCTACAGTAACTTGGTTTCCACTGGATATTTTGTCTTAATAAGAAACATAAAAGGAATGCCAAGTGGCAAACTACTCGTTGCCTGGAAAAGAGCAAAGAGCACAAATATAATGTGCACACAAATTCACAGCAAAGACCAAATCAGGCAAATATAAATCAAAATTTAAAAAAATCCTACAAGGGGTACACACAGTACATTTCCCCCCATTTTTCAGCCTTTTAGTTGTTGGTGTTTTACACTTGCAATGGCAACACGTAAGTTGTTGCTTCAAATGGTTGAATCAAACTGCATGGCTACACTAGATAATTCTAAACACGAGGTTTTATGCTGCCATAATTGTAACTCTACCCAGGCAAATCAGAAAGCATCTCATTTTGGCCCAGTAGAGCTAAGTACCTCGTGTTACAATACATACAAAATCTGCACGTGTGCATTTTTCAGAATGATCAGATTACCTAAAATATTGAACAGCTAAAATGTATTTAAACAAGTGATCTCACAAAATCCTAATAGCCATCTTGGCACGAACATGGTTAAAATACCAAGCAAATGACTATGTATGTGAGTCTAGCATGACAGCAAAAATATCCCTACTATAACATCGTGTTATCTATAATGAGGCAAATGAAGGGATCATACAGGAATCGTAGCTTCAATAGGTTCCCCAACGAATCGGGTATTGGACCAGTGAAGTTGTTTAAGTACAAATCCAAACTGATCAAGTTTGTGAGGTTTCCAAGTTCGCTAGGTATTGTGCCACTGATGTTATTACTGTAGAGCTCCCTGCAGCACAAAATTAAAACTGGTACTAAGTTGTATAAAAATAATTATGGGCCAAGACCCAAAAGTAGGTGATCACTGGCGCATTACAATAATTAGATTGACGGCACCAGCCTTATATGTAACACCCTTGCATGCACTAATCTAAGTTACTATCATCATGATCAATAGTCCAACTTTACTATTTCTTTTCCCATTATCTAGTACAATGTGGTACAGTAAGTAGACATTGTGATGTTCTAACCCTACTTACATTCCAACAACAATTCACTATGTGGTGAAGGAAATGAACATTTCAAATAGAATATCTGTTTTAATGCATCCATATATGTTATATTTTCGGCTGGGTTGGAAGATCAGAACGCTGACAAACTCTTCCACCATTTGCAGGTATCAGCAAGTATGGCATGTATGCAGGCACTTAGCAAAAAGAGGATAGCTTACAGGTATTGCAAGTTTTTTAGCTGACCAAGCTGTGGCACCAAAGTACCAAATAATGCAGCATTTCCAAGATCACTGAAAAATGCACATAAACTTCAGTATGAAATACAGTACAGGTGTATCTGCATAGTAGAGAAAAAGGTGGACCTACACTCTGATAACGCTGTTGTCGTTGTTGCAAGTAACATGAAACCAAGTGCACGGATTGACCAGAGTTGGATCCCAACTTTGTAGCACATTATTGGGATCATTTAAGTTAGTTCTTAGGCTATGCAATGCATCACCTGTAAATAATAGTGAGAAATGAATAATTCTTACATAAAATTTAACTGACAAATAATCAGTACATCCTACAAAAAATGAGATAATCATGTCATCCCAAGAGGAGCAACATGACCCCAGTTACAGCATGCATTAGCACAATTAGCACCTAATATTCCTTGTGTAGATTGAATATAGGGCTAAGTATATTTTTCGTCCCTCAACTCTCTCGAAAGTATAGAAATGGTCCCACAACTTCAAAACCAGCAAATCTTAGTCCTTCAACTTCTCAAACCAGATAACTTTAGTCCCTCATACCGCTTTGAGTGGTTTCGTTGATGAGATGACATGATTTTGACTGATTTGGATGGCTTCGTTGATTTAGTGGAGGCTGCCTTTCGCGTGGCACTGAAGGCCATGCTCGCTAACGCCGGTCTGCTGCTACCCTGGCCGAGCTCTCTTTGAGCATGCCTAGCTGGCCATATAGCCGCCATAGCTCGGTCTGCGTTTGCTGATCAAGATGCACTCTGCTGTCCGATGGGCGCTGCATCTATCGAGCTACCACTTGTCATGCCTGCTGCGCACTGGTATTGCTTGTGCGCGTGTGGCTAGCACAAACACTGCCAACCCCGGCCTTTCTCACCATGTGTGTCGCCGCTTCATGCTGCTGCCTGTTGCCGCCACAGTCTGAGCTCGAAGCCGCCCCAACTACTTCACTTCCCAAGCTGACCGAGGAGCTGTGGTCCAAGCCATGGCCTAGGACGTACTGTATGGCCTACTTTGAGTGCAGAGCAAATAGGCATGCAGGTCATCCACGGCGCTCCTTTAGCCGTGCCATCAGGACCGGCAGCACAACTCTCCGCCCCGGCCTCGCCGTACCTCGGCTCCACGACCCGGCCATCCAGGTCCTCCCACCTCTTCTTTTCCTTCTCTAGGGCGGCGACAACAGCATGAGGCCGAAGAATATGCAGGTGGCAGGAGTCCACGATTGTGCATATCAATTATTCAACAAAATGCCCATTGCATTGAAAAACAGAACAAAGATGAGGACAGGGGAGAAAGAAAGAAATGATGAGGTGGCAGTCAACTCGGAATACCAGGGTCAAAACCATGCCATGTCATCAATGAAACCATCCGAAATGGTATGAAGGACTAAAGTTATCCGGTTTGAGAAATTAAGGGACCAATGTTTGCTGGTTTTGGAATTGAGGGATCATTTCTATACTTTCGAGAGAGTTGAGGGACAAAAAATATACTTATCCCTTGAATATATGATTTTTCATGGGGGGCAATCACCAGGTTATATCATACACAAATAAACAGAACAAAAAGGCCAGCTTGCATTCCCTTCGTGCTCATCTTGAATCTGACAGCTCTACCATCATAAGTCTGCTGTGTTGTAGATTTTTCATTACACTGACCTTTGGTATTTAGCATTGTTGAGGAAATCGTTAACTGGTAGCCGCTCGGTTGGCTAGCGAGTAGGGGATTAATCGGCTAATCGGCAAGTTAATCAATTAATCGGACGATTTTTTGGTTTATCGGCTACTCGGTGACCCTATGAGTAGGGATTGATTGGCAAGTTAACTGGTTAATCGGATGAATTCTTGAACAGGGGTATTTAGTAACGTTATATTGTGTGGGAAAAAAATAGCATAATATGTTTTATACCAAAGAGCAAATAAACAGCGCATGAGAGACACATAAGTATCAACAGATAGCATAAGTAACTAAAGCTGCAGTGCCAACTTTGTGGATGTTGAGGTTTCTACTGCAATGTCGAACAAGCAATCACCATCAGGCTTCAGGTGATTTAGCCTTTCGGTTCAGACTTGTGACTTGAAAGACGCCCTCTAGCTTATAGAAAGAGCCACATACAGTATCAAAACGTTCAACAACACAACTGGTTAGGTGAAAAAACAGAATTTGGTACAAGAGAATTGCCCAATGACCATCAACTTTGACCGATTGAAACCCAGAAGAGCAACATCATTTCGAACTGGGAACGTAAAAGCACCCTGAGGCAACAACGAAAGTGCACAGTGGGATATCCTAATTGTTTGAGGGAGAAGAGATCGAACACGCTTTGCATTGATCAGCAGGGTTACATTTATACAGGGGGCAGAGGGCGCGAGCCCACGATGGTGATTGTGGCCGGGCCATGCCGTGAGGAGGTGATCGTGTGTGCTGACTCTAAAAACTGCACACACGCACGCTCTGACTCTCTACGGTATACGTACAAATACATGAGGTTTAACACCCCCCCGCAGTCGTGACGTCGCGAGGAGCGACGCAGAGACTGGACTGGAAATCGTGAAAGACATCAGTGGGCAGCCCTTTCGTCATCACGTCCGCGAATTGCTGGCGCGTAGGGACATGGAGCACGCGGAAGTCACCGATCGCGACGCGCTCGTGGACGAAATGAATGTCCAGCTCCACATGCTTGGTTCGTCGGTGATGGATGGGGTTGCTGGAGAGGTACACGGCGGAGATGTTGTCGCAGTAGACTAGTGTAGCAGTGGTGACCGCGCAGCGAAGCTCGCCGAGGAGTTGCCGTAGCCAGACGCATTCTGCCACAGCGTTGGCCACGCCACGGTACTCTGCCTCCGCGTTGGAGCGCGAGACGGTGGCCTGGCGTTTGGACGACCAGGAGACAAGTGCATCACCGAGGAAGACGCAGTAGCCGGAGGTTGATCGACGTGTGTCGGGGCACCCGGCCCAATCTGCGTCGGTGTAGACCCGGAGATCCAAAGTCGAGGACGCGCGGAGATGGAGACCGAGCGAGGCCGTGCCGCGCACGTACCGGAGTGCACGCTTGATCAGAGCGAGGTGACACTCGCGCAGATCGTGCATGTGCAGACAGATCTGCTGCACGGCGTAGGCAAGATCGGGGCGTGTCACCGTCAGGTACTGCAGCGCACCAGCGAGACTGCGGTAGGCGGTGGGGTCGTCGACGCACGGTCCCGTGGCGGAAGGGAGCTTGGCCTTGGTGTCGACGGGCGTCGGAGCAGGCTTGCAATTGTCCATGTCAGCCCGCTCAAGGACGTCTTCGGCGTACTGCTCTTGAGAGAGGAAGAAGCCGGCGGCCGAGCGCGTAACGTGGATGCCCAGGAAGTAGTGGAGGTCGCCGAGATCTTTCATGGCGAACTCAGTGGTGAGTCCGGCGACGATGCGACGAAGGAGCGCGGGGGAGGACGCCGTGAGGATGATGTCATCCACGTAGAGCAAAAGGTACGCGGCATCCGCGCTGCGGGTGAGCGTGAACAGCGAGGTGTCCGAGCGCGTCGCCGTGAAGCCGAGAGTGGCGAGGAAGCCGGCGAAGCGAAGAAACCACGCGCGCGGCGTCTGTTTCAAGCCGTAGAGAGACTTGGACAGGCGGCAGACGTGGTCGGGCTTGTCGGCGTCGACGAAGCCGGCGGGTTGTAAGAAGTACACCTCTTCCTCCAAGTGGCCATGGAGGAAGGCCTTCTTCACATCGAGTTGATGAACAGGCCAGTTGCGCGAGGCGGCGAGGGTGAGCACGATGCGGATGGTGGCGGGCTTGACGACCGGAGAGAAGGTTTCTCCGTAGTCGACGCCGGCGCGCTGGTTGAAACCACGGACAACCCACCGCGCTTTGTAGCGGTCGAGCGTGCCGTCAGACCGAGTTTTGTGGCGGAAGATCCATTTGCCCGTGATGACGTTGGCGCGCGGTGGCTGGGGCACGAGCTCCCAAGTGCGGTTGCTGGTGAGAGCAGTGAACTCGTCACGCATGGCGGCGAGCCAGTTGGTATCGCGAAGAGCACCGCGGACTGAGCGAGGAACCAGAGAGACGGTGGCGGTGGGAGCGGTGGCGGCCACACAGACATAATCAGCGGCGTACTTGGGATTGGGGCGGAAGACGCCGGCGCGGGCGCGCATGGTCATGCAGTGCGGTGGCGCAGGAGGAGGCGAGGGAGGGGAGCCAGGCGGGCTGGCGGAAGAGCGCGGGGACGCGGTGTTTGAATGAGAGGCGTCGGATGAAGATCCAGCGGCCTCGTTTGAATGAGAGGGGTGGGTAAGGGGCGCGCGTGAATGTGGTGCGTTGGATGACGATCCAGCGGTGCCGTTTGAAGCTGGGGTGGGCGCGCGCGAAGGGGGTGAACCTGGCGCGTTGGATGAAGATCCAGCGGCGCTGGTTGAACTGACGACGGGCACGCGATCGGGGCGGTTGGGATCAGGCGCAGGCGCAGTCGTGGGCGCGGCGACGGGTGCAGGAACGAGACGTGGAGCCGGAGTGGCCGGAGGGTGCAGGAACGAGACGTGGAGGCGGAGTGGCGGGAGGGGGTGGGAGGCGCGGTGTGGCGAACGGGAAGGTGAGCTCGTCAAAGCGAACGTGGCGAGAGGTGAGCACGCGTTGGGTGGTGGGGTCGTAGCAGCGGTAGCCGCGGTGATCGGGCGGGTACCCGAGGAAAACGCAGGCGACCGAGCGCCGATCGAGCTTGTGGCGCGAGGTGGAGGTCGTGTTGGGGTAGCACAAGCAGCCGAACACCCGCAAAATGGAGTAATCCGGCGGCGTGCCGAGGAGTTCATGCGGCGTGCGCGGCGAGCTGGCGGCGCAGGGTTTGTAATTGAGGAGAAGCGTCGCAGTGGCGAGAGCTTCAGCCCAAAAGCGCGGCAGGAGGGAGGCATGGAAAAGGAGGGCGCGGACGCTCTCGTTCAGAGTGCGGAGAGCGCGCTCCGCCTTGCCATTTTGTTGACTGTAAGGGCAGGTGAGGCGTAGAACTGTGCCGTTCTTGGAGAGGAGCGAGCGGACCGCGAGGTTGTCAAACTCGCGTCCATTGTCTGTCTGGAAGGCGAGGATGGAGCGCTCGAATTGAGTTTGGACATAAGCATAAAATGCAGAGAGCATGCAAATAACTTCGGATTTGTGGCGAAGAGGGAAGGTCCAAACATAATGAGTGCAGCTATCAATTACAACTAGATAGTACTCAAAGCCAGAAATGCTAACAATGGGAAAGGTCCAAACATCTAGATGAAGTAACTGAAAAGGAAAATAGCTAGGCGTCGTGCTGGTGGAGAACGGGAAGCGCGTATGTTTGCCGAGCCGGCAGGCGGTGCAGGAGTGTGAAGCGGAGGGCGCACAGCTGAACGGGAGGTGATGCAGGGCACGGCGAAGCGCCTCCTCGCCAGGGTGCCTGAGCCTGTTGTGCCACAATTCCGTGGACGCCGCGCCGGCGAAGTAGCTGGCACGGGGAACGGCGGGGTTGGGGCACACCGGGTACAGATCGCCCGTCGAATCACACCGAAGGATCACCAGGCGGGTGCGGATATCCTTGACAGAAAACCCAAAAGCGTCAAATTCAACAGAGACAGGGTTGTCGCGAGTAAGTTGACGAACGGAGAGAAGACTAGTGATGATGGAAGGGGAAAGAAGAACATTGTGAAGTTCGAGAGATGAGTTGTTGGCAATGAGCGAGCCGCGCCCGGTGTGTGTGATGGGCATGCGGCCGCCGTTGCCAACGATAATGTCACGGGGAGGGAAGGTGGGACAGAGGGAATGGAGAGTACCAGGGTTTGATGTCATGTGCGAGGACGCGCCGGAGTCCATGTACCAGTCTGAGGTGCTCGAGGGCGGCGGCGGCGACGTGTGCGCGGCCAGAAGCGCCGCCTGCAGCCCACCCATGTCCCACGGCTGGGGCGGCACCGGCGCCGTGCTGGAGCTGGCGCCAGGCGAGCCGTAGGTGAAGCCGGGAAGGATCGAGGGGTAGGCACCGTACCCGTAGGGCGGTGGTGCCATCCATGGCGTCGTGCTGGAGCTCGCACCAGGGGCCCCGTAGGTGAAGAGCGCCTGCTGCTGCGGGACGCCGGGTCGCGGACCGAGGACATCGGCACCAGGCGCACGCCACGGCATGGGCCAGGTCTGCACCATGCCAGTCCAAGAGTTGGAGCCGGGGGCCTGACCTGGCAGGGCAGCCGAGCGCGGCGGGGGTGGTGCTGGCGACGGAGAAGGTGGCGCCCCCCCCCCCCTCGGAGCCGCGGCCGCGACGACGGTTGCGTCCGCGCCCACGCCCCGCGATACCATCAGTAGTAGCGGGCGGAGCGACAGGGGGAGCCGGAGGCCGAGCCGCGATGAGCGCGTGCGCGGACTGAAGACGAGCAGACTATTCCACGCGGTGTTCCTCCAGGAGGAGAAAAGAGCGCGCCTGAAGAAGGGTGGGCAGCGGACTGCGCGTGGTGAGGTGCGGGATCGCACAGTGGTACTGACGGCCGAGGCCGCGCAGCATGTGGAAGAGCTGTTGCGTGTCGCCGACCGGTTGCCCGAGGTCGCGAAGCTGGTCGATGAAGGTCTTCAGGCGAGCGAAGTACTGCATGACCGTCAGGTCGCCCTAGACCACGGCGTGGTACTCCGCGTCGATGTACACGGCGCAGGAGAGTTGGTTGGCGTGGAAGATCTCCTCGATGGCGCCCTAGAGGATGTCGGCGGTGTCGTTGGGCTGCATGACTGCATCGAGCAGCTTCGGCGAGATCGTGGCGTACAGCCAGTGGACGATGCAGTGGTCAACCACAACCCACTCAGGGTCACGGCGACGCGGAGCAGCGGGGGCGACGAGGTGATCGCGGACGCCAAACATGCCGACGATGGTGAAGAAGAAGCGACGCCATTGCGCGTAGTTGCCGGCATGCAGATCCAGGGTGATGGGGACGTGGTGACGGATGTCGATCGTCTGGAGCACGGAGGAGGGAAACGCGCCGGGGGCCAGCACGGGTGCGGGATCAGCCGGTGGCGCGGGCGGAGCGCTAGCCAGGGCGGGGGCGTGAATGACGCCAGCCGGCGGAGGAGCATCATCGTCGGAGGAGTTGGGGGAGGCGAGAGGGTTGGTGTCCATGGCAGCCGAAGGGGGTTGGGCAGGCGCGAAGGGGTTGTTTTCCTCTGCATCTGATACCATGTTTGAGGGAGAAGAGATCGAACACGCTTTGCATTGATCAGCAGGGTTACATTTATACAGGGGCAGAGGGCGCGAGCCCACGATGGTGATCGTGGCCGGGCCATGCCGTGAGGAGGTGATCGTGTGTGCTGACTCTGAAAACTGCACACACGCACGCTCTGACTCTCTACGGTATACATACAAATACATGAGGTTTAACACTAATCAACCCCAGAGTACACCAATCAGGCTCAAGCAAACCGCAGGCGACGAACAATTCACAGGAGTAAGCAAACCAACTGGGAGTGTATCAACACGGGCACAAGTAAGCAAACCACGAGTTTAAATCTAACAAGAAGACGCTTCCAAAAACAAAAACAAAAAAAAACTAACAAGAAAACCACATCGTAGAAACGTCCTAATCAACCCTAACAACCACGACCACGACTGGACTAACGTTGGCAAGGCAGATAGATGGGCACATAAGCGATCATATTCATGGGCATGGGGCAACATACGCAAAGCAAACTAACGCAAGCATATTATTAGTAACCCTCTGAAGCAAAACGCAAAGCAGAGATCCCAGCCCCAAGCATTGTCAGGTTTTGTGACGCAGTATAAATATAAAATCATGTCAAAACCACAGCAAACGAGCAATGATGATCCGCTCCGATTTCCGGTCAAAATCGCCCCAAATTGATTGTGTGCCCTGGATTGAAGCAGCAGATTTAAATTTGCTCGACCAAGAGGCCAGAAATGGGCATGAAAACGCCTCGCAAAACCCCAGCCTCGAGAACCTCCAACGGAAGCAAACCAGCAAAGCAAAGCAGACCTTCCGTGTTTGCAAGCACGCGCGCGGCCTGGTGAAGCAGCAGCAGCGCCCAGATCGCCCACGGCAGCGCCCCCATTGCCGCCGCCCTAGATCCCACAGCAGCAGCCGCCGCCGCGCATTTCACTCCCCGCAGAGGCCAAGCCTTTTTGCGACAGAGGCGAAGATTCGGGGCGCAGCTTTTTGCCCTCCTCCCGTCCGCTTCGATCTCCTCTGCCCGAAGCCCCGAACCGAACCCCTCTCCTCTGCTCTGCTCTTTTCGGCGACTTTTTTTAGTTTTTTTTTAACATGCACAAGCTTTCATATACATGCGCATACACTCACCCCTATGAATGCTCACACACACCCTATTTTTATGAGCATCTTCAAAAGACTCTTGAAATTTACGAAGTCATCATAGGCGCCTCATCGTTAACTTGAATTCTGGTGGGCTAAAGAAATCATTGTTCTCTAACAGGGCCGGGCCGTTAAAATCCAGGACCCTGTGCGAAACAAAAGAAGTAGGGGCCTATCACACTAGAAAAAAATTAGCAAACGAGCAATAATAATGTATATGATATAATGTCTTACAGAACAATTAGATACATAATAAAAAATCATACCTATTCAACTCCGTGTTGCATAATATTTATTTGAACAACATCATACTTTTAGTATTCTTTGAATTGAAATCTTCAATTATATCCTCGTAATCAATCTTCTCCACATGATGACTCGAATATGTATTATTAAAACACAAGATACAAAAGATGAATAAAACAAAATGGAGTGATATGGCAGCAGTCATCATATATAAATTGAAGATTATGCGTCAATGTTTGGTAATTAGACGAACCGTGTAACTCACCTTGTCTCATGTCCTGTTTGGATGAACTGCAATACCTAGATATTTAACCAAGGAGGCAAGAACCGATGTCTAAGAAAGTAACGATCCCTGCCAAAGTTAATTTGGGATTTAGAAATTGGGAGTAGAACTGTTGGATCCAAAGTTAATCAGGAGAAAAAGCCAGCGGCAGATGGCAGGAGTAGTTAAACAATTAAACTAGTGCCTGAACCATGCAAGTATTGATGAATTGTTTAACTTCTGCCGGTATGAAATCAAGACGATCGTCCACTATCGATCTCACATGACTAGCGCGGCGAGAGGAACATGTTTTTTTGATCTACCTGTTTTGGCGATTGCGATAGGAACATATTCATCAGAGTTCAGATGAAGTTAATAGGAACTCGGAAGGTTCGTCGCCCCGCCTGTAGCTGTGTCGCCCGCCACCGGCTCTGGATGCGCCGTCTCGCCTGCCAATTTCCTCAGAATGCGATCGATCCCGTTCTGTTTTTGAATCGAGGTATCGCATGGAGCAGCGGCCTCACGCGGAGTCGCGCGGACGCGCTAGGCGCCATCGGCCCAGGAGGAGATATACATAAGCCTACATAAAAATTTAGGGCCTCTAAAATTTATGGGCCCTGTGCGGGCCGCACGCTTTGTACAGCTATGGGCCTGCCCCTGCTCTCTAACCATCCAAACACATGTTGATTCGCTTTTTTTTAGGTTCGTCTCCTTTCTTGTCACGGTTGCTTACGGTATGAGACACACAGTTTTTTTTTTGCACAGAACACATCATATATACGCTTATACACCCACCCTTATAAGCGCACACGTATACACACTGTCCACCTAATCATCCAACCACAGGCTGGTTCACGACACGCGATGGGTTGGAGAACTGGACGGTGGAGTACCGGTCTTTTTGGGCTGCTCACGGGTGGGGAGAGCCTCGTGACCGTTCATCCTGTTGTGGCTTGTCGTAGGGGCTACTCGGGGCCGTTACAAGCCGTCTGATCTGCCCAGACAGCTTGTACCCGGGCAACCCGGCTAGAAGGTTGATGACGAGTGGACCGAGGGCGCGTGATCGCTATAGTCGATGTGTGTCCATGACGGGTGGATCGAGGGCACGATATCACTACAGTCGGGGCACCAACCTTGATAGAGGCGAGGGTCCCGATCTTTCGATGAGATGATAACTATCGATTTGCTGGAGACGACTTTGACGATCCGACTACAAACGTGCAGGTACGGATGTAGGTTATATCGATGTGAAGTTATATCATCAAGACCTTTACTGTTACCTCGCAGAGATGTAGCTGATGTAGGTACGGACGTTGACAATGTACCATACTCTTTAGATGATATCGCGCTCACAATCCGAGGTGGGGCTGCTCTAGTAGGTGCAATAGTGGAGTAACCAACTGGTGGTGGTGAGCATGAACTGGAATAGTAGTTGTTGTAGTCACCCAATGCATCCTCCTGTATTTGTCTCTCAAAGGTACAAGCACGGACATACATACCAGTAATGCAACGAGGAATATACTGAAATTATCACAAGGCATGAAAATATTGCAACTCAGTTTGCACATATAAGTGAAGCTCTTATTCACTTCAAAAGATTGACAATGTTCATCATTAAACCATCCTAACTTCGATGAATAAACCTTACTTGCATCAAATTCACATGCTACAACATGCTTAAATAAGCAAACATGCAATAAGTCATTGGACACAAAATCATCATCAAGATTAAAGGTCATATCAAAATGATTAAACATTGGTTCTTTTACATCAACAGTTAATTCAATGGGTGCACTCAAAATTGTTGATATTTCAGTTGTTTGATCATATGACGCATTCATGACAGTAAAAAGAGTCTCTAAAATACGTGGTGTGCTCAAATCAACAGGTAACTCAACACATGATGCATTCAAGTTAACTAGGCATGCTTCATTCTCATGTGAAGTTATATCATCAAGACCTTTACTGTTACCTCGCAGAGATGTAGCTGATGTAGATACGGACGTTGACAATGTACCATACTCTTGAGATGATATCGCGCTCACAATCCGAGGTGGGGCTGCTCTAGTAGGTGCAATAGTGGAGTAACCAACCGGCGGTGGTGAGCATGAACTAGAATAGTAGTTGTTGTAGTCACCCAATGCATCCTCCTGTATTTGTCTCTCAAAGGTACAAGCACGGACATACATACCAGTAATGCAACGAGGAATATACTGAAATCTTGCCTGAATATCATGGTTCAAACCACCAAAAAATCTATCCATTGTATCATCCTCAGATTCTTCTATGTCACAATGATGCATATAAGATTTGAACTCTTGGTAGTAAGCATGAACAGTATTACTGCCTTGTTTGAATTGCTCCAATTTGCGACGCAATTCACGACGATAGTAAGGAGGAAAAAATTGTTGTCTCATTATAGCTTTCAAAACTTTCCAAGTTGTGGGTTGATTATCAATGTTTTTCTTACAATGTACACTCCACCAAACAGAAGCAAAACCAGTAAATGCTCTAATGGTAGCTCGTACTCTCTCAAGTTCAGAAAAATCATGGTGACTAAAAACTTGTTCTACTTCAAGCTCCCAAGCTAGATAAATAGCAGGATTAAATCTACCCTCAAATGATGGTAAAGAGATAACCTGACCATATGCTTGTGTGTGTTGTCCCAACTCTCGTGATGGTGAAGATGTGTCCGTCATCCAAGAACTTCTATCTCTGGAACCTGTCATGATTAGTAGAAACAAGAACCAAAATTCGAGAATAATGTTCCTATGAACTACTAGGATGTGGTTGTAAAGTGCTCACAGTAAAGCAAATATCAATATCTTACAAGTTCTTACCATGCGGCAGGTGGTGACAGGCAACCAGCGGTGTCAAATAACTCCAAAGATTGTGCAAAACGATTGCCAGGGGAACTTACGTATGCACGGTGTAGAAATATGTGGAGCTGGGTTGGCTATATATGGTAGCAGAAGATTAGGAATAATCAATTCAGAGATGCAATGTTGAATAAACGCTCAACGACGGTACTGTGCTGGTCCTAGGCTAGACCAAACTAGAGACGCGAGCCTAGAACACTAATGAGGTCACGTCGTAGCACAACTAGCATCAATAAAGGATATGAAGTAGCTCTGGACAGCAAGATATAAGTGAAGATCACAATAGCAGTAGACCTATTTAGAAGCTGATGTTGAGGTGCCAAATACTGAACTAGCTTCTGCAACTATTTAGATGAGGCTCGTCGCTAGCTTTCATTTGAGTACTCGCGGAGCCAAAACAGACTTCATATGAGGAAGTTATGCCTGTTTTACTGAACAGTGCACAAAACAGATTCCAATCCGAATTCAACTACGAGATTGAGTCTAGATAGATCCGAATTTTGTTTTTTTTTCTCCTCTCTTTTTTTCTCACACTTTTTTTCTCTTTTCCTTTCTTTTTTTTCTCTGACTTTTTTTTTACTTTTTTTTCTCTCATTTTTTTCTCTATCTTTTTTTTCTCTCTCCCTCTTTCCAAAACAAACTAGATAAGATGTAGATTGGATAGAGCGAAGATGGGAACGATCTCAACTATGATTATGACAATGAACGGTGGGTAGCACGTGGAGGAAATTGATGGATGGGTGGTGGACAACGGAAGGGATAATGATGCAGCGGCGACGTGACTAATGTGAACAGAACTCGAAACTCTAAACGACCTAGACACTAAGACCAGCAACTCGACACGACGATGTAATCGATAATTCAACTACGCAAGCAATGAAAAGAAAATTGCAAAGGCTCAGACTGGCTTGGACAAAGGATGAATAGATCTAACTCTTTTTTGTGGATTTTTCTTGGACAATAGGTAAGAAAATAAATCTAATCTAGGAAAACTGAAAATTCTCACCGAGCAACCTGAAAACTGATACCACTTGATAGAGGCGAGGGTCCCGATCTTTCGATGACATGATAACTATCAATTTGGTGGAGACGACTTTGACGATCCGACTACAAACGTGCACGACATTGCGCCTTAGCAATCGCTAAACCAATCTCCTGAGGTTACTGACGATGCTGGAAGCACGGTCAGCCTGACCACGAAGGTCTATTCCTGCAAGCAATCGAAGAACGAGCAAGAATATGATAAAGCAATCTGAATATTGCAAATATATATGAAGTATTTATAATGGTGGGGATCCGGAAGCGGTCTTGGTCTGGTCGTTGGACACAAACGAAGTACACGAAGTTGCAATGGCTAACTTTTAACTAAACAAATCTCAAGCAAAAAGCTACTAGATGGATCTACTTATATAGGAGCAAGGGGTGGCCGCCAAGGAGGTGGGAGGACGTCCCAAGGCAGCCTAAAACTAACCCTAGGTCGTACAAGGCTCATGGGCCCAAGTGGAGATGATGCAACACCTTTGGGCTTGTAGTTTGACTCGGATTCTCCTGCAATGTCAGATTGTTTCGTCCGTAACTCAACGTTCCGGACGAATTTGAAGATGAATCCAATTGGGATGGAAAGAGCACGAAATCTAGTTTCCAACAAAAAAGGAATCACCCAATTCGGAGTCCGTATGAAAAAGTTGTTGGCGTTTTGAGTCAGGTATGTCTGTGCAGTCCAAATCTGAATCCAGAACGTGAGAGACTTGGACTCTCTTGGCCCAAAAGTGACGTGAGAGGACTTTTTGAACACAACCTAAACATCTCCTTTTCCCTTATCTTCATATGTGGATTGTACAAATGTCCCATACACCTGCAATTAGACAAAACACAAAAGTGTGTGAAGTATTTTTGTTCTGGATAACATAAATAGACTATTGAATAGTTTGCATTAGAAATCACCTGACAAATATGCATGTATGCAATATTTTTGGTCGTATTCAAGGTAGTCATGTCCTCATCATCCTCCCCTTTTTGAAAACAAAGCCGTCCTCGGCATTGCTTAATCTGAAATGTGGCTAACAAAAGAGACAAGGTGTACATGTTGTATATGTATATGTCATTCATTTTAACTTCCCTTGATTTTTGCACATATGTCACATGTATACATGAGTAACTTTCATTGTTCATAAAATCTAAAGCCAAAAAATTATCACAAGGCATGAAAATATTGCAACTCAGTTTGCACATATATGTGAAGCTCTTATTCACTTCAAAAGATTGGCAATGTTCATCATTAAACCATCATAACTTCGATGAATAAACCTTACTTGCATCAAATTCACATGCTACAACATGCTTAAATAAGCAAACATGCAATAAGTCATTGGACACAGAATCATCATCAAGATTAAAGGTCATATCAAAATGATTAAACATTGGTTCTTTTGCATCAACAGTTAATTCAATGGGTGCACTCAAAATTGTTGATATTTCAGTTGTTTGATCATATGACACATTCATGACAGTAAAAAGAGTCTCTAAAATAGGTGGTGTGCTCAAATCAACAGGTAACTCAACACATGATGCATTCAAGTTAACTAGGCATGCTTCATTCTCATGTGAAGTTATATCATCAAGACCTTTACTGTTACCTCGCAGAGATGTAGCTGATGTAGATATGGACGTTGACAATGTACCATACTCTTGAGATGATATCGCGCTCACAATCCGAGGTGGGGCTGCTCTAGTAGGTGCAATAGTGGAGTAACCAACCGGCGGTGGTGAGCATGAACTGGAATAGTAGTTATTGTAGTCACCCAATGCATCCTCCTGTATTTGTCTCTCAAAGGTACAAGCACGGACATACATACCAGTAATGCAACGAGGAATATACTGAAATCTTGCCTGAATATCATGGTTCAAACCACCAAAAAATCTATTCATTGTATCATCCTCAGATTCTTCTATGTCACAATGATGCATATAAGATTTGAACTCTTGGTAGTAAGCATGAACAGTGTTACTGCCTTGTTTTAATTGCTCCAATTTGCGACGCAATTCACGACGATAGTAAGGAGGGTTGTCTCATTATAGCTTTCAAAACTTTCCAAGTTGTGGGTTGATTATCAATGTTTTTCTTACAATGTACACTCCACCAAACAGAAGCAAAACCAGTAAATGCTCTAATGGTAGCTCGTACTCTCTCAAGTTCAGAAAAATCATGGTGACTAAAAACTTGTTCTACTTCAAGCTCCCAAGCTAGATAAATAGCAGGATTAAATCTACCCTCAAATGATGGTAAAGAGATAACCTGACCATATGCTTGTGTGTGTTGTCTCAACTCTCGTGATGGTGAAGATGTGTCCGTCATCCAAGAACTTCTATCTCTGGAACCTGTCATGATTAGTAGAAACAAGAACCAAAATTCGATAATAACGTTCCTATGAACTACTAGGATGTGGTTGTAAAGTGCTCACAGTAAAGCAAAAATCAATATCTTACAAGTTCTTACCATGCGGCAGGTGGTGATAGGCAACCAGCCGTGTCAAATAACTCCGAAGATTGTGTAAAACGATTGCCAGGGGAATTTACGTATGCACGGTGTAGAAATATGTGGAGCTGGGTTGGCTATATATGGTAGCAGAAGATTAGGAATAATCAATTCAGAGATGCAATGTTGAATAAACGCTCAACGACGGTACTGTGCTGGTCCTAGGCTAGACCAAACTAGAGACGCGAGCCTAGAACACTAATGAGGTCACGTCGTAGCACAACTAGCATCAATAAGGATATAAAGTAGCTCTGGACAGCAAGATATAAGTGAAGATCACAATAGCAGTAGACCTATTTAGAAGCTGATGTTGAGGTGCCAAATACTGAACTAGCTTCTGCAACTATTTAGATGAGGCTCGTCGCTAGCTTTCATTTGAGTACTCGCGGAGCCAAAACAGACTTCATATGAGGAAGTTATGCCTGTTTTACTGAACAGTGCACAAAACAGATTCCAATCCGAATTCAACTACGAGATTGAGTCTAGATAGATCCGAATTTTGTTTTTTTTCTCCTCTCTTTTTTTTCTCACACTTTTTTTCTCTTTTCCTTTCTTTTTTTTCTCTGACTTTTTTTTTACTTTTTTCTCTCTCGTTTTTTTCTCTATCTTTTTTTTCTCTCTCCCTCTTTCCAAAACAAACTAGATAAGATGTAGATTGGATCAAGCGAAGATGGGAACGATCTCAACTATGATTATGACAATGAACGGTGGGTAGCACGTGGAGGAAATTGATGGATGGGTGGTGGGCAGCGGAAGGGATAATGATGCAGCGGCGACGTGACTAATGTGAACAGAACTCGAAACTCTAAACGACCTAGACACTAAGACCAGCAACTCGACACGATGATGTAACCGATAATTCAACTATGCAAGCAATGAAAAGAAAATTGCAAAGGCTCAGACTGGCTTGGACAAAGGATGAATAGATCTAACTCTTTTTTGTGGATTTTTCTTGGACAATAGGTAAGAAAATAAATCTAATCTAGGAAAACTGAAAATTCTCACCGAGCAACCTGAAAACTGATACCACTTGATAGAGGCGAGGGTCCCGATCTTTCGATGAGATGATAACTATCGATTTGGTGGAGACGACTTTGACGATCCGACTACAAACGTGCACGACATTGCGCCTTAGCAATCGCTAAACCAATCTCCTGAGGTTACTGACGATGCTAGAAGCACGGTCAGCCTGACCACAAAGGTCTATTCCTGCAAGCAATCGAAGAACGAGCAAGAATATGATAAAGCAATCTAAATATTGCAAATATATATGAAGTATTGATAATGGTGGGGATCCGGGAGCGGTCTTGGTCTGATCGTTGGACACAAACGAAGTACACGAAGTTGCAATGGCTTACTTTTAACTAAACAAATCCCAAGCAAAAAGCTACTAGATGGATCTACTTATATAGGAGCAAGGGGTGGCCGCCAAGGAGGTGGGAGGACGTCCCAAGGCAGCCTAAAACTAACCCTAGGTCGTACAAGGCTCATGGGCCCAAGTGGAGATGATGCAACACCTTTGGGCTTGTAGTTTGACTCGGATTCTGCTGCAACGTCAGATTGTTTTGTCCGTAACTCAACGCTCCGGACGAATTTGAAGATGAATCCAATTGGGATGGAAAGAGCACGAAATCTAGTTTCCAACAAAAAAGAATCACCCAATTCGAAGTCTGTATGAAAAAGTTGTTGGCGTTTTGAGTCAGGTATGTCTGTGCAGTCCGAATCTGAATCCAGAACGTGAGAGACTTGGACTCTATCTTCTCTTGGCCCAAAAGTGATGTGAGAGGACTTTTTGAACACAACCTAAACATCTCCTTTTCCCTTATCTTCATATGTGGATTGTACAAATGTCCCATACACCTGCAATTAGACAAAACACAAAAGTGTGTGAAGTATTTTTGTTCTGGATAACATAAATAGACTATTGAATAGTTTGCATTAGAAATCACCTGACAAATATGCATGTATGCAATATTTTTGGTCGTATCCAAGGTAGTCATGTCCTCATCATCCTCCCCTTTTTGAAAACAAAGCCGTCCTCGGCATTGCTTAATCTGAAATGTGGCTAACAAAAGAGACAAGGTGTACATGTTGTATATGTATATGTCATCCATTTTAACTTCCCTTGATTTTTGCACATATGTCACATGTATACATGAGTAACTTTCATTGTTCATAAAATCTAAAGCCAAAAAATTATCACAAGAAGTAGAAGGCATGAAAATATTGCAACTCAGTTTGCACATATAAGTGAAGCTCTTATTCACTTCAAAAGATTGACAATGTTCATCATTAAACCATCCTAACTTCGATGAATAAACCTTACTTGCATCAAATTCACATGCTACAACATGCTTAAATAAGCAAACATGCAATAAGTCATCGGACACAGAATCATCATCAAGATTAAAGGTCATATCAAAATGATTAAACATTGGTTCTTTTACATCAACAGTTAATTCAATGGGTGCACTCAAAATTGTTGATATTTCAGTTGTTTGATCATATGACGCATTCATGACAGTAAAAAGAGTCTCTAAAATAGGTGGTGTGCTCAAATCAACAGGTAACTCAACACATGATGCATTCAAGTTAACTAGGCATGCTTCATTCTCATGAGAAGTTATATCATCAAGACCTTTACTGTTACCTCGCAGAGATGTAGCTGATGTAGGTACGGACGTTGACAATGTACCATACTCTTGAGATGATATCGCGCTCACAATCCAAGGTGGGGCTGCTCTAGTAGGTGCAATAGTGGAGTAACCAACCGGCGGTGGTGAGCATGAACTGGAATAGTAGTTGTTGTAGTCACCCAATGCATCCTCTTGTATTTGTCTCTCAAAGGTACAAGCACGGACATACATACCAGTAATGCAACGAGGAATATACTGAAATCTTGCCTGAATATCATGGTTCAAACCACCAAAAAATCTATTCATTGTATCATCCTCAGATTCTTCTATGTCACAATGATGCATATAAGATTTGAACTCTTGGTAGTAAGCATGAACAGTGTTACTGCCTTGTTTGAATTGCTCCAATTTGCGACGCAATTCACGACGATAGTAAGGAGGAAAAAATTGTTGTCTCATTATAGCTTTCAAAACTTTCCAAGTTGTGGGTTGATTATCAATGTTTTTCTTACAATGTACACTCCACCAAACAGAAGCAAAACCAGTAAATGCTCTAATGGTAGCTCGTACTCTCTTAAGTTCAGAAAAATCATGGTGACTAAAAACTTGTTCTACTTCAAGCTCCCAAGCTAGATAAATAGCAGGATTAAATCTACCCTCAAATGATGGTAAAGAGATAACCTGACCATATGCTTGTGTGTGTTGTCCCAACTCTCGTGATGGTGAAGATGTGTCCGTCATCCAAGAACTTCTATCTCTGGAACCTGTCATGATTAGTAGAAACAAGAACCAAAATTCAAGAATAATGTTCCTATGAACTACTAGGATGTGGTTGTAAAGTGCTCACAGTAAAGCAAATATCAATATCTTACAAGTTCTTACCATGCGGCAGGTGGTGACAGGCAACCAGCGGTGTCAAATAACTCCGAAGATTGTGTAAAACGATTGCCAAGGGAACTTACGTATGCACGGTGTAGAAATATATGGAGCTGGGTTGGCTATATATGGTAGCAAAAGATTAGGAATAATCAATTCAGAGATGCAATGTTGAATAAACGCTCAACGACGGTACTGTGCTGGTCCTAGGCTAGACCAAACTAGAGACGCGAGCCTAGAACACTAATGAGGTCACGTCGTAGCACAACTAGCATCAATAAAGGATATGAAGTAGCTCTGGACAGCAAGATATAAGTGAAGATCACAATAGCAGTAGACCTATTTAGAAGCTGATGTTGAGGTGCCAAATACTGAACTAGCTTCTGCAACTATTTAGATGAGGCTCGTCGCTAGCTTTCATTTGAGTACTCGCGGAGCCAAAACAGACTTCATATGAGGAAGTTATGCCTGTTTTACTGAACAGTGCACAAAAAAGATTCCAATCCGAATTCAACTACGAGATTGAGTCTAGATAGATCCGAATTTTGTTTTTTTTTCTCCTCTCTTTTTTTTCTCACACTTTTTTTCTCTTTTCCTTTCTTTTTTTTCTCTGACTTTTTTTTACTTTTTTTTCTCTATCTTTTTTCTCTCTCTCCCTCTTTCCAAAACAAACTAGATAAGATGTAGATTGGATCAAGCGAAGATGGGAACAATCTCAACTATGATTATGACAATGAACGGTGGGTAGCACGTGGAGGAAATTGATGGATGGGTGGTGGACAGCGGAAGGGATAATGATGCAGCGGCGACGTGACTAATGTGAACAGAACTCGAAACTCTAAACGACCTAGACACTAAGACCAGCAACTCGACACGACAATGCAACCGATAATTCAACTATGCAAGCAATGAAAAGAAAATTGCAAAGGCTCGGACTCGCTTGGACAAATGATGAATAGATCTAACTCTTGTTTGTGGATTTTTCTTGGACAATAGGTAAGAAAATAAATCTAATTTAGGAAAACTGAAAATTCTCACCGAGCAACCTCAAAACTGATACCACTTGATAGAGGCGAGGGTCCCGATCTTTCGATGAGATGATAACTATCGATTTGGTGGAGACGACTTTGACGATCCGACTACAAACGTGCACGACATTGCGCCTTAGCAATCGCTAAACCAATCTCCTGAGGTTACTGACGATGCTGGAAGCACGGTCAGCCTGACCACGAAGGTCTATTCCTGCAAGCAATCGAAGAACGAGCAAGAATATGATAAAGCAATCTGAATATTGCAAATATATATGAAGTATTGATAATGGTGGGGATCCGGAAGTGGTCTTGGTCTGGTCGTTAGACACAAACGAAGTACACGAAGTTGCAATGGCTAACTTTTAACTAAACAAATCTCAAGCAAAAAGCTACTAGATGGATCTACTTATATAGGAGCAAGGGGTGGCCGCCAAGGAGGTGGGAGGACGTCCCAAGGCAGCCTAAAACTAACCCTAGGTCGTACAAGGCTCATGGGCCCAAGTGGAGATGATGCAACACCTTTGGGCTTGTAGTTTGACTCGGATTCTGCTGCAACGTCAGATTGTTTCGTCCGTAACTCAACGCTCCGGACGAATTTGAAGATGAATCCAATTGGGATGGAAAGAGGACGAAATCTAGTTTCCAACAAAAAAAGAATCACCCAATTCGGAGTCCGTATGAAAAAGTTGTTGGCGTTTTGAGTCAGGTATGTCTGTGCAGTCCGAATCTGAATCCAGAACGTGAGAGACTTGGACTCTATCTTCTCTTGGCCCAAAAGTGATGTGAGAGGACTTTTTGAACACAACCTAAACATCTCCTTTTCCCTTATCTTCATATGTGGATTGTACAAATGTCCCATACACCTGCAATTAGACAAAACACAAAAGTGTGTGAAGTATTTTTGTTCTGGATAACATAAATAGACTATTGAATAGTTTGCATTAGAAATCACCTGACAAATATGCATGTATGCAATATTTTTGGTCGTATCCAAGGTAGTCATGTCATCATCATCCTCCCCTTTTTGAAAACAAAGCCGTCCTCGGCATTGCTTAATCTGAAATGTGGCTAACAAAAGAGACAAGGTGTACATGTTGTATATGTATATGTCATCCATTTTAACTTCCCTTGATTTTTGCACATATGTCACATGTATACATGAGTAACTTTCATTGTTCATAAAATCTAAAGCCAAAAAATTATCACAAGAAGTAGAAGGCATGAAAATATTGCAACTCAGTTTGCACATATAAGTGAAGCTCTTATTCACTTCAAAAGATTGGCAATGTTCATCATTAAACCATCCTAACTTCGATGAATAAACCTTACTTGCATCAAATTCACATGCTACAACATGCTTAAATAAGCAAACATGCAATAAGTCATTGGACACAGAATCATCATCAAGATTAAAGGTCATATCAAAATGATTAAACATTGGTTCTTTTGCATCAACAGTTAATTCAATGGGTGCACTCAAAATTGTTGATATTTCAGTTGTTTGATCATATGACGCATTCATGATAGTAAAAAGAGTCTCTAAAATAGGTGGTGTGCTCAAATCAACAGGTAACTCAACACATGATGCATTCAAGTTAACTAGGCATGCTTCATTCTCATGTGAAGTTATATCATCAAGACCTTTACTGTTACCTCGCAGAGATGTAGCTGATGTAGGTACGGACGTTGACAATGTACCATACTCTTGAGATGATATCGCGCTCACAATCCGAGGTGGGGCTGCTCTAGTAGGTGCAATAGTGGAGTAACCAACCGGCGGTGGTGAGCATGAACTGGAATAGTAGTTATTGTAGTCACCCAATGCATCCTCCTGTATTTGTCTCTCAAAGGTACAAGCACGGACATACATACCAGTAATGCAACGAGGAATATACTGAAATCTTGCCTGAATATCATGGTTCAAACCACCAAAAAATCTATTCATTGTATCATCCTCAGATTCTTCTATGTCAGAATGATGCATATAAGATTTGAACTCTTGGTAGTAAGCATGAACAGTGTTACTGCCTTGTTTTAATTGCTCCAATTTGCGACGCAATTCACGACGATAGTAAGGAGGAAAAAATTGTTGTCTCATTATAGCTTTCAAAACTTTCCAAGTTGTGGGTTGATTATCAATGTTTTTCTTACAATGTACACTCCACCAAACGGAAGCAAAACCAGTAAATGCTCTAATGGTAGCTCGTACTCTCTCAAGTTCAGAAAAATCATGGTGACTAAAAACTTGTTCTACTTCAAGCTCCCAAGCTAGATAAATAGCAGGATTAAATCTACCCTCAAATGATGGTAAAGAGATAACCTGACCATATGCTTGTGTGTGTTGTCCCAACTCTCGTGATGGTGAAGATGTGTCCGTCATCCAAGAACTTCTATCTCTGGAACCTGTCATGATTAGTAGAAACAAGAACCAAAATTCGAGAATAATGTTCCTATGAACTACTAGGATGTGGTTGTAAAGTGCTCACAGTAAAGCAAATATCAATATCTTACAAGTTCTTAACATGCGGCAGGTGGTGACAGGCAACCAGCGGTGTCAAATAACTCCGAAGATTGTGTAAAACGATTGCCAGGGGAACTTACGTATGCACGGTGTAGAAATATGTGGAGCTGGGTTGGCTATATATGGTTGCAAAAGATTAGGAATAATCAATTCAGAGATGCAATGTTGAATAAACGCTCAACGACGGTACTGTGCTGGTCCTAGGCTAGACCAAACTAGAGACGCGAGCCTAGAACACTAATGAGGTCACGTCGTAGCACAACTAGCATCAATAAAGGATATGAAGTAGCTCTGGACAGCAAGATATAAGTGAAGATCACAATAGCAGTAGACCAATTTAGAAGCTGATGTTGAGGTGCCAAATACTGAACTAGCTTCTGCAACTATTTAGATGAGGCTCGTCGCTAGCTTTCATTTGAGTACTCGCGGAGCCAAAACAGACTTCATATGAGGAAGTTATGCCTGTTTTACTGAACAGTGCACAAAACAGATTCCAATCCGAATTCAACTACGAGATTGAGTCTAGATAGATCCGAATTTTGTTTTTTTTTCTCCTCTCTTTTTTTTCTCACACTTTTTTTCTCTTTTCCTTTCTTTTTTTTTCTCTGACTTTTTTTTTACTTTTTTTTCTCTCATTTTTTTCTCTATCTTTTTTTTCTCTCTTACTCTTTCCAAAACAAACTAGATAAGATGTAGATTGGATCAAGCGAAGATGGGAACGATCTCAACTATGATTATGACAATGAACGGTGGGTAGCACGTGGAGGAAATTGATGGATGGGTGGTGGACAGCGGAAGGGATAATGATGCAGCGGCGACGTGACTAATGTGAACAGAACTCGAAACTCTAAACGACCTAGACACTAAGACCAGCAACTCGACACGACGATGCAACCGATAATTCAACTATGCAAGCAATGAAAAGAAAATTGCAAAGGCTCAGACTGGCTTGGACAAAGGATGAATAGATCTAACTCTTTTTTGTGGATTTTTCTAGGACAATAGGTAAGAAAATAAATCTAATTTAGGAAAACTGAAAATTCTCACCGAGCAACCTCAAAACTGATACCACTTGATAGAGGCGAGGGTCCCGATCTTTCGATGAGATGATAACTATCGATTTGGTGGAGACGACTTTGACGATCCGACTACAAACGTGCACGACATTGCGCCTTAGCAATCGCTAAACCAATCTCCTGAGGTTACTGACGATGCTGGAAGCACGGTCAGCCTGACCACGAAGGTCTATTCCTGCAAGCAATCGAAGAACGAGCAAGAATATGATAAAACAATCTGAATATTGCAAATATATATGAAGTATTGATAATGGTGGGGATCCGGAAGCGGTCTTGGTCTGGTCGTTGGACACAAACGAAGTACACGAAGTTGCAATAGCTAACTTTTAACTAAACAAATCCCAAGCAAAAAGCTACTAGATGGATCTACTTATATAGGAGCAAGGGGTGGCCGCCAAGGAGGTGGGAGGACGTCCCAAGGCAGCCTAAAACTAACCCTAGGTCGTACAAGGCTCATGGGCCCAAGTGGAGATGATGCAACACCTTTGGGCTTGTAGTTTGACTCGGATTCTGCTGTAACATCAGATTGTTTCGTCCGTAACTCAACGCTCCGGACGAATTTGAAGATGAATCCAATTGGGATGGAAAGAGCACGAAATCTAGTTTCCAACAAAAAAAGAATCACCCAATTCGGAGTCCGTATGAAAAAGTTGTTGGCGTTTTGAGTTAGGTATGTCTGTGCAGTCCGAATCTGAATCCAGAACGTGAGAGACTTGGACTCTATCTTCTCTTGGCCCAAAAGTGACGTGAGAGGACTTTTTGAACACAACCTAAACATATCCTTTTCCCTTATCTTCATATGTGGATTGTACAAATGTCCCATACACCTGCAATTAGACAAAACACAAAAGTGTGTGAAGTATTTTTGTTCTGGATAACATAAATAGACTATTGAATAGTTTGCATTAGAAATCACCTGACAAATATGCATGTATGCAATACTTTTGGTCGTATCCAAGGTAGTCATGTCCTCATCATCCTCCCCTTTTTGAAAACAAAGCCGTCCTCGGCATTGCTTAATCTGAAATGTGGCTAACAAAAGAGACAAGGTGTACATGTTGTATATGTATATGTCATCCATTTTAACTTCCCTTGATTTTTGCACATATGTCACATGTATACATGAGTAACTTTCATAGTTCATATAATCTAAAGCCAAAAAATTATCACAAGAAGTAGAAGGCATGAAAATATTGCAACTCAGTTTGCACATATAAGTGAAGCTCTTATTCACTTCAAAAGATTGGCAATGTTCATCATTAAACCATCCTAACTTCGATGAATAAACCTTACTTGCATCAAATTCACATGCTACAACATGCTTAAATAAGCAAACATGCAATAAGTCATTGGACACAGAATCATCATCAAGATTAAAGGTCATATCAAAATGATTAAACATTGGTTCTTTTGCATCAACAGTTAATTCAATGGGTGCACTCAAAATTGTTGATATTTCAGTTGTTTGATCATATGACGCATTCATGACAGTAAAAAGAGTCTCTAAAATAGGTGGTGTGCTCAAATCAACAGGTAACTCAACACATGATGCATTCAAGTTAACTAGGCATGCTTCATTCTCATGTGAAGTTATATCATCAAGACCTTTACTGTTACCTCGCAGAGATGTAGCTGATGTAGGTACGGACGTTGACAATGTACCATACTCTTGAGATGATATCGCGCTCACAATCCGAGGTGGGGCTGCTCTAGTAGGTGCAATAGTGGAGTAACCAACCGGCGGTGGTGAGCATGAACTGGAATAGTAGTTATTGTAGTCACCCAATGCATCCTCCTGTATTTGTCTCTCAAAGGTACAAGCACGGACATACATACCAGTAATGCAACGAGGAATATACTGAAATCTTGCCTGAATATCATGGTTCAAACCACCAAAAAATCTATTCATTGTATCATCCTCAGATTCTTCTATGTCAGAATGATGCATATAAGATTTGAACTCTTGGTAGTAAGCATGAACAGTGTTACTACCTTGTTTTAATTGCTCCAATTTGCGACGCAATTCACGACGATAGTAAGGATGAAAAAATTGTTGTCTCATTATAGCTTTCAAAACTTTCCAAGTTGTGGGTTGATTATCAATGTTTTTCTTACAATGTACACTCCACCAAACAGAAGCAAAACCAGTAAATGCTATAATGGTAGCTCGTACTCTCTCAAGTTCAGAAAAATCATGGTGACTAAAAACTTGTTCTACTTCAAGCTCCCAAGCTAGATAAATAGCAGGATTAAATCTACCCTCAAATGATGGTAAAGAGATAACCTGACCATATGCTTGTGTGTGTTGTCCCAACTCTCGTGATGGTGAAGATGTGTCCGTCATCCAAGAACTTCTATCTCTGGAACCTGTCATGATTAGTAGAAACAAGAACCAAAATTCGAGAATAATGTTCCTATGAACTACTAGGATGTGGTTGTAAAGTGCTCACAGTAAAGCAAATATCAATATCTTACAAGTTCTTAACATGCGGCAGGTGGTGACAGGCAACCAGCGGTGTCAAATAACTCCAAAGATTGTGTAAAACGATTGCCAGGGGAACTTACGTATGCACGGTGTAGAAATATGTGGAGCTGGGTTGGCTATATATGGTTGCAAAAGATTAGGAATAATAAATTCAGAGATGCAATGTTGAATAAACGCTCAACGACGATACTGTGCTGGTCCTAGGCTAGACCAAACTAGAGACGCGAGCCTAGAACACTAATGAGGTCACGTCGTAGCACAACTAGCATCAATAAAGGATATGAAGTAGCTCTGGACAGCAAGATATAAGTGAAGATCACAATAGCAGTAGACCTATTTAGAAGCTGATGTTGAGGTGCCAAATACTGAACTAGCTTCTGCAACTATTTAGATGAGGCTCGTCGCTAGCTTTCATTTGAGTACTCGCGGAGCCAAAACAGACTTCATATGAGGAAGTTATGCCTGTTTTACTGAACAGTGCACAAAACAGATTCCAATCCGAATTCAACTACGAGATTGAGTCTAGATAGATCCGAATTTTGTTTTTTTTCTCCTCTCTTTTTTTTCTCACACTTTTTTTCTCTTTTCCTTTCTTTTTTTTCTCTGACTTTTTTTTTACTTTTTTTTCTCTCATTTTTTTCTCTATCTTTTTTTCTCTCTCCCTCTTTCCAAAACAAACTAGATAAGATGTAGATTGGATCAAGCGAAGATGGGAACGATCTCAACTATGATTATGACAATGAACGGTGGGTAGCACGTGGAGGAAATTGATGGATGGGTGGTGGACAGCGGAAGGGATAATGATGCAGCGGCGACGTGACTAATGTGAACAGAACTCGAAACTCTAAACGACCTAGACACTAAGACCAGCAACTCGACACGACGGTGCAACCGATAATTCAACTATGCAAGCAATGAAAAGAAAATTGCAAAGGCTCAGACTGGCTTGGACAAAGGATGAATAGATCTAACTCTTTTTTGTGGATTTTTCTTGGACAATATGTAAGAAAATAAATCTAATCTAGGAAAACTGAAAATTCTCACCGAGCAACCTCAAAACTGATACCACTTGATAGAGGCGAGGGTCCCGATCTTTTGATGAGATGATAACTATCGATTTGGTGGAGACGACTTTGACGATCCGACTACAAACGTGCACGACATTGCGCCTTAGCAATCGCTAAACCAATCTCCTGAGGTTACTGACGATGCTGGAAGCACGGTCAGCCTGACCACGAAGGTCTATTCCTGCAAGCAATCGAAGAACGAGCAAGAATATGATAAAGCAATCTGAATATTGCAAATATATATGAAGTATTGATAATGGTGGGGATCCGGAAGTGGTCTTGGTCTGGTCGTTAGACACAAACGAAGTACACGAAGTTGCAATGGCTAACTTTTAACTAAACAAATCTCAAGCAAAAAGCTACTAGATGGATCTACTTATATAGGAGCAAGGGGTGGCCGCCAAGGAGGTGGGAGGACGTCCCAAGGCAGCCTAAAACTAACCCTAGGTCGTACAAGGCTCATGGGCCCAAGTGGAGATGATGCAACACCTTTGGGCTTGTAGTTTGACTCGGATTCTGCTGCAACGTCAGATTATTTCGTCCGTATCTCAATGCTCCGGACGAATTTGAAGGTGAATCCAATTGGGATGGAGAGAGCACGAAATCTAGTTTCCAACAAAAAAAGAATCACCCAATTCGGAGTCCGTTTGAAAAAGTTGTTGGCGTTTTGAGTCAGGTATGTCTGTGCAGTCCGAATCTGAATCCAGAACGTGAGAGACTTGGACTCTATCTTCTCTTGGCCCAAAAGTAACGTGAGAGGACTTTTTGAACACAACTTAAACATCTCCTTTTCCTTTATCTTCATATGTGGATTGTACAAATGTCCCATACACCTGCAATTAGACAAAACACAAAAGTGTGTGAAGTATTTTTGTTCTGGAGAACATAAATAGACTATTGAATAGTTTGGATTAGAAATCACCTGAAAAATATGCATGTATGCAATATTTTTGGTCGTATCCAAGATATTCATGTCCTCATCAAACCTAGTTGACATCGTTTCACCCTCGACGGCGAAAGCAGCGAACGCAGGATAATCTCCCTCACCAACAATGATGAATACGCCGGGCTATCCACTATTCCGAAACCCCGGACTCGAGCTCCTGGAGCGAGTTAGAGTCATCCAAGGAGACCAGAGACAGTTAGCCCGCAACGAGGAGACTCTTCCACCGATTCCACAAGCAGTATCGCTGCAGCGGGTCCTGATGACATAGCCAGTTGGAACGACCACGCCCACGACATCCCAGATACCAAATACCGCCCACGACGACCACAACGACAACCACCACAAGGTTGCAAGCCCCGCGGGCCTCCAGGCCATGGGCCGCCACGACGGATGTTCCCACGACCTCAATTATCACCGCATACCAGCAGGTCGGCACGATGGTCTCAGGGTTCGCCCCTCCAGGCTTCCGCACACCTGCAACCACCAACCCCAACTTCATGGATGCCACAACAACATTGTCGCTCGTCGTTGCGCATGGCATGAACTATATCACTACACCTATACTAGGCAGCGACCAACGTCCACGACATTGGAGGCCCTCCACGTATCACAACTGAACACACAACTGCACCTACAGCAGCGCACCTTGGAGGTCGTCGCGTGCAAAGCACCATGGCAAGAGACAATGACACATGAGCGGCTACGACGAGCCCACCGTCACCCCGCGGCTCTCCTCAACGACCTGGTAGCCCGCGGACGAGAGACATGCATAGGGTTCGATGAGACAACAGAAGTGACGCCCCCACCAACACTCGCACGCCGGCTCCAGGCTGTATCAGCACTGGTAGACAAACTACAAGCCACGCCAGGAGACCCGAAACGCTTGGTTGATCTAATGCGGGTCCTCCACAGAACAGTGGAGCTCCAAGATAACGTCGAACATTCACGAGACAGGCTCGCCGGCACCGCTAGCGTCCTTTCTGTTACGAATCACCCATCCCGCGACCAAAGACAAGGGTCAATGGAAGGTCCAGAGGCTGCACCAAAGGCACATGCAGGAAACCTCCATCAGCCAATCTCAGTTGTGGCGATTAAACAAAGGACAACGCTCCCCGCAAAAGGTCCAGTCGCAATAGGGCACATAGGTGTTGGGGAACGCTGTATTTCAAAAAATTTACCTACGACCATGCAAGATCTATCTAGGAGATGCATAGCAACAAGAGGGGAGAGTGTGTCTACATACAGTTGTAGACCGAAAGCGGAAGCGTTTAGTAACGCGGTTTATGTAGTCGAACGTCTTTGTGATCCAACTGATCCAAGTACCGAACGCATGGCACCTCCGCGATCAGCACACGTTCAGCTCGATGATGTCCCTCAAACTCTTGATCCAGTTGAGACCGAGGGAGAGTTCTGTCAGCAAGACGGCGTGGTAACGGTGATGATGAAGTTACCGATGTAGGGCTTCGCCTAAGCACTACAACGATATGTCCGAGGTGTGTAACTGTGGAGGGGGGCACCGCACATGACTAAAAGATCAACTTGTGTGTCTTTGAGGTGCCCCCTCCCCATGTATATAAAGGGGGGAGGAGGAGGCCAGCCAAGGTGTGGCGCGCCAAGGGGGGAGTCCTACTTGGACTCCCGGTCCAAGTAGGATTCGGCCCCCTTTTCCTATTCATACAAGGAGAAGGGGGAAATAGAAGGAGAGAAGGAAAGGACCCCCCCACCCTAACCCAATTCGGATTGGGCTTGGGGGGTGCTCGCCTCCACCTAGCCGCCGCCTCCTCTCTTCCACTAGGGCCCATGAAGGCCAATTAACCCCCCGGGGGGTTCTGGTACCCCCCCCCCCCGGTACTCCGGAAAATGCCCGAACCTATCCGAAACCATTCCGATGTCTAAACATGACCTTCCAATATAACAATCTTTATGTCTCGACCATTTCGAGACTCCTCGTCATGTCCGTGATCTCATCCGGGACTCCGAACGAACTTCGGTTCATCAAAACACGAAACTCATAATATAAATCGTCATCGAACGTTAAGCGTGCGGACCCTACGGGTTCAAGAACTATGTAGACATGACCGAGACACATCTCCGGTCAATAACCATAGCGGAACCTGGATGCTCATATTGGCTCCTACATATTATACGAGGATCTTTATCGGTCAAACCGCATAACAACATACGTTGTTCTCTTTGTCATCGGTATGTTACTTGCCCTAGATTCGATCGTCGGTATCATCATACCTAGTTCAATCTCGTCACCGGAAAGTCTCTTTACTCGTTCCGTAATGCATCATACCGTGGCTAACTCATTAGACACATTGCTTGCAAGGCTCATAGTGATGTGCATTACCGAGAGGGCCCAGAGATACCTCTCCGATACACTGAGTGACAAATCCTAATCTTGATATATGCCAACTCAACAAACACCATCGGAGACACATGTAGAGCATCTTTATAATCACCCAGTTACGTTGTGACGTTTGATAGCACACAAGGTGTTCCTCCGGTATTCGGGAGTTGCATAATCTCATAGTCTGAGGAACATGTATAGGTCATGAAGAAAGCAATATCAGAAAAACTAAACGATCATTATGCTAAGTTAACGGATGGGTCTTGTTCATCCCATCATTCTCTAATGATGTGATCCTGTTTATCAAATGACAACACATGTCTATGGCTAGGAAACTTAACCATCTTTGATTAACGAGCTAGTCAAGTAGAGGCATACTAGGGACACTATGTTTGTCTATGTATTCACACATGTACTAAGTTTCCGGTTAATAGAATTCTAGCTTGAATAATAAACATTTATCATGATATAAGGAAATATAAATAACAACTTTATTATTGCCTCCAGAGCATATTTCCTTCAGTCTCCCATGTAATGCCTCGGACACACCTGCCAGTGGTCGTTACTCCTGGCGGGATCTAGACTGGCCCCACAGATAAATACTAGTCTTTTCTGCGCACTTTGTCCTCACTCGTGTGCACCCGGGAGCAACTTCCCGGTTAGTCACCCATCCTGACACTACTCCAAGCTGAGCACGCTTAACTTTGGAGTTCTGTCCAAATGGGCTTCTGGAAAAGAAGGAATTCCTTATTGATATGAGTAGTCTATCATCCCTAATAAGCCAGGCCATCACATACATCCCCACTCAGAGGAACCGACGTCCTCGTCGGGCCACAGGAACGTTCCCTCTTGGCACATACGTCTGTGCATTCAGTTCGGTACATGTACCATGCCGTGTGCCATGACGGGTCACAAATGTCATGAACAACATGACCATGCACCCGTCCGCAAACATCTGTGTAACCGCGAGGGTCGGCTCTGATACCAACTTGTAACGCCCCGGACACACCCGCTGGTGGTCGTTACTCCTGGCGGGATCTAGACTGGCCCCACAGATCAATACTAGTCTTTTCTGCGCACTTTGTCCTCACTCATGTGCACCCAGGAGCAACTTCCCGGTCGGTCACCCATCCTGACACTACTCCAAGCTGAGCACACTTAACTTTGGAGTTCTGTCCAAATGGGCTTCCGAAAAAGAAGGAATTCCTTATTGATATGAGTAGTCTATCATCCCTAATAAGCCAGGCCATCACATCCCACTTGCACTAGAGTCAATAATCTAGATTACATAGTAATGATTTTAACACCCATGGAGTCTTGATGTTGATCATGTTTTGCTCGTGAGAGAGGCTTAGTCAACGGGTCCGCAACATTCAGATCTGTATGTATCTTGGAAATCTCTATGTCTCCCTCCTTGACTTGGTCGTGAATGGAATTGAAGCATCTCTTGATGTGCTTGGTTCTCTTGTGAAATCTGGATTCCTTTGCCAAGGCAATTGCACTGGTATTGTCACAAAAGATTTTTATTGGACCCGATGCACTAGGTATTACACCTAGATCGGATATGAATTCCTTCATCCAGACTCCTTCATTTGCTGCTCCCGAAGCAGCTATGTACTCCGCTTCACACGTAGATCCCGCCACGACGCTCTGCTTAGAACTGCACCAACTGACAGCTCCACCATTCAATAAAAATACATATCCGGTTTGTGACTTAGAGTCATCTGGATCAGTGTCAAAGCTTGCATCGACGTAACTATTTACGATGAGCTCTTTGTCACCTCCATAAACGAGAAACATATCCTTAGTCCTTTTCAGATATTTCAGGATGTTCTTGACCGTTGTCTAGTGATCCACTCCTGGATTACTTTGGTACCTCCCTGCTAAACTAATAGCAAGGCACACATCAGGTCTGGTACACAACATTGCATACATGATATAACCTATGGCTGAGGCATAGGGAATGACTTTCATTTTCTCTCTATTTTCTGCAGTGGTCGGGCATTGAGTCCGACTCAACTTCACACCTTGTAACACAGGCAAGAACCCTTTCTTTGACTGATCCATTTTGAACTTCTTCAAAACTTTATCAAGGTATGTGCTTTGTGAAAGTCCAATTAACCATCTTGATCTATATCTATAGATCTTGATGCCGAATATATAAGTAGCTTCACCGAGGTCTTTCATTGAAAAATTCTTATTCAAGTGTCCTTTTATGCTATTCAGAAATTCAGTATCATTTCCGATCAACAATATGTCATTCACATATAATATCAGAAATGCTATGGAGCTCCCACTCACTTTCTTGTAAATACAGGCTTCTCCAAAAGTCTGTATGAAACCATATGCTTTGATCACACTATAAAAGCGTATATTCCAACTCCGAGAAGCTTGCACCAGTCCATAAATGGATCACTGGAGCTTGCACACTTTGTTAGCACCTTTAGGATCGACAAAACCTTCTGGTTGCATCATATACAACTCTTCTTTAAGATATCCATTAAGGAATACAGTTTTGATATTCATTTGCCAAATTTCATAATCATAAAATGCGGCAATTGCTAACATGATTCAGACAGACTGAATGATGCGGAGCATCCTATGGACATCAGCATGTCAAGAGTCCATTTGGCAAGTGACACGTGCCACATCTACATCATACATACAAAGGTGAACCATCTCCTTTACACGTGTCCACTTGTACCTTTCGAGGATGGTATACTACTTGACCCCTCTCTCATGTGCATACATAGGTGTGGGCAGAGCTACACATTCATCGAGGAGGAGTCCAAGAAGAGGAGAACATCTACACCATCCAAGAGGGAAGCCTGGAAGCGGAGAAGGAAGCGCCAAGAGAAGGCTACAGCTCCCAGGCGACCCCATGCGCACGGGCGTGTACCGTGCCCACGGGCCTCACGGACCCCGTGCGCACGGGCTCATTCGTCAGGTCTCTGGATACCCCGTGCGCACGGGCTCCACTTACCCCGTGCACACGGGGCCCCCTGTGCATGGCTGTTGGGCTTGGCCCTTGTATCCCCATCTCGTCCCTACTTACTCCTTCATCCCTTGGACCTATATATACTCCCCTTCCTCCTCCATTTAGGGGGGAGTGAAGAATAGATCTAGAAATTAGAGCTTAGCTCATGTATCTCCCCTTGTGGGTTTCCTCTTGAGGGAGAAGATTCCCTTGGAGTGCAAGACCTCCTAAGGGAGAAGGATCCCTAGGATCATCAAGACCTCCAAAGGGAGAAGGATTCCCCAAGTGAATCATCAAGCCCTCATCTCCTTCATAGGATTTGGGATGAAATCTACCATGTATCTTGTTTCCCTTTGATTGTTCATGTACCTTGTGGATCTTGTGTGTTTGTTGGTCTAGTGGATGTGTGATTGGACTTGTTCTTGAGTGTTCCTCTTGTTTTCCCTCCTTGTGTTCATCTTGTTCTTGGGGATTCCCCCTCCAATTCGTGAAAGATCTCTCCATAGGGTTCCACCCTACAACATCTTGGTAGCAGAGCCATGGTTTATCACGAAATTGGAGCCCCCTCTTTGTTTTTCTAGCCTAATTTTGCTTGTTCTTGCCCAATTTCAAAAATTCCCCACAAAAAGAGCCATAACATTTTTTTTGTGATTTGAAGTTTCTTGTTAGTTTTTGTTGATTTTGATCCATGGATCTGGTGTCTAGCAAGTAGATCTAACTCCTATTGCGTCCCCATACCCCAATTTTTCTTCCCCCCTTCGAATTTGACAAGAAAATCGTGAATTTTCCGCCTACCCCGTGCCCACGGCCCCCCGCGAAGTCTCTGATGACCCCTTGTCCTCGGTACATGTACCGTGTGCACGGGACCCGTGTCCACGGGCCCTGGACCCCGTGCGCACGGCCCCCTACAGCCGCCACGAGCATTTCACGTTTTTGCCCATAACTTCCACTCCCGAACTCCGATTTGGGTGTTCTTTGGCTCGTTGAAAAGCTAGCGACGTGCCCGAGCTGCTCATCTTGGTTTTACCACCATTTGCCACCATCAAATTTTCTCCATTTTTGCATCTTTTGCATAGGCTCCGCCATAACTTCCGCACCACCACATACAATTTCTGCCAACTAACCCATTTTGGTTCCTTTGGTATTTGTGGTTGTTTGAGTTGTGATTTGAGTCTCCCAAGGTGTTTCGCCTACTTGGGGATGGTTACATCTTCATCCACCACCGGTGACTTGTATCGGTCCATTGTAACATCCCAAAATTTTAATTTGGAATGTTATACACTAGATCATCTATGCATACCATATTTTATTTTGCATTTTGGTTGATCCTAGAAATTCTACGCAACTCAATGACCCACGGAGAGAGTTGGGGATTTCGTTATTTTCATATTTGAGTTTCCTCAAATTTTGAGAATAGGATCATTTGATTTTATTTATTTTATCATCAATTATTTCTATTACAAAAATATGAGAGAGGGAACAAAATGACTTTCCCAAAATAAAGAAATATTAACGATCAAATAATAAAATCAAATAAGATTTTATTTCGGAGTTTTCGGTGTTTTATTTGAATTTAGGAAAATGTGCGTTTTTCAAAATTGCATTTAGGTCCCAAATAAATGTTCACCTTGTGCGGCTTGATTTTAGAAGGCCGAGAAAATTTATTTCGGAATTTTTGGAGTCCATTTAGTATTTCTTTTTATTTTTCTTCTGCGCGTAAAAAAAACAAACTGACCTACGGGCCGTGTCCGACTAGGACTCCGGCCCGCCAGGGCTTTATAAGCCGGGGCAGCCCACCCGGGGGAAACCCTAGCCGCCAGCCCCGCCTCGAGCCCCATGCCCCGCCACCACCCGCGCCGCCGCTGCCGCCCGCTGCCGCACGCCGCCCGAGGTTCGTCGCCGCCTCGATTTCCGTGCCGCCGTTTTTTTCAAAAAACCATCGGTTTTTCGTCGGTTTTTTTAGATTCGATTTTTTTTAAATAGATCGGTTTTTTTGGTTTATTTAAATAGTGAGCGTTCGTTCGTTCTAGCGAACGTTCGTCGTTTTTCTTTTTCTCGGATTAAATCCGCGATTTTTCTGATCGCGATTCCTGATCCGATTTTCGTTTTAGTATAACTTTTCGCTCGTTTATCGGAATCAGGCGATTCAAGCACTTGGAGTTTCGTCTCGAAACCCTCTATCCGTTTAACCAACTTAAACAAGATTTTGCTACTGTAAAATTTTCCCTAGATCCAGATTAGTAGAACGAAGTTGTTTTCTTTTGCCGTTTGACTTTCGTTGCTTCGTTCGATTTGATTCTTTTTCCCAACCGGAGTTCTTAAGTTGAACCTTCTGGTTAGATCTCTTATTTGCGTTTTACCCATGCATTAGATGAGTACTTATTGTATGCTTGTTTGTTTGTCTGCGAATGAATACCCGGAGTGCGCCGCCTGTTACTTCGAATCTCTAGGTTTCGTGGATCATCAGCAAGGCAAGTAACACTTTGATCATACCTTTCCTACTACCCAGTTTTATTGCATTAGATCAATCCTCACGCATTGCATGATTAGGATCTAATTAAATTGTGGGATGGGAAGTAGTTGAGGTAGTACCTATTACCTGTTTATTATCAAACCTTTGGGAGTTACTTCTACGTTTGCTTATTATGCCGTGCTATGCTAGTAGACATGGATTGGGTGAGTGATATCCATGACAGATGTGAGTTTGTTAATTAATGGTTTATCTAAGGTGGCAACTTAAACACACATCTGGGTGGATTGAGGCACCTGGGTATTCCAGGACTTGCCTGTTTTCTTTTGGACCGCCACCTAGGCTCAAAGGGATCATGAGACTATTCATACTAGAAACTTCCATGTGCAGCCACAAGCTATTATGGGCTCTAGCATAGTTGACTAAGTCATGCGAACTCTTACAGTGGTAGACTAGCAGATGTAGGTGGTACGGTCTACCCGATCGTAAGGTGCTAGCGCTTCTGAAAGACTATGTCTCGGTCATCCGTCTTCTCAAACACCTTGTAGTGCGAGAAACCAAACGGAGGCGATCGAGTCTTGTGGGGAAAAGTGCGCAAACCTCTGCAGAGTGTAATAAACTAATCATGATTAGCCATGTCCCCGGTTATGGACATCTTGAGTATCTAATACTTGGATTATCATGTGAATCTCAACATGTTACTCTAAATTAATTTTGTTGGGTTTTGTTTAATGATGATGCTTAATTGGGATTGAGAATGCTGTCAACCATTCTCAATGTTTAACAACTACCATGATAGTTAAATAAATCTATTCCTTTGAAGTAGGGAAAAATTGGCTTTACGCAAAACTGTAACCATAGAGCTTTCCACCAGCCAAATATGCATACAGTATAGCTGTTTCATTCCATTACTCTCTATGTGTTACCTTGCCAGCATATTCCATGTGCTGACCCGTTTTCGGGCTGCAACGTTAATTTTTCAGACTTTGCAGACGACGATTAAGGAGTTTTTAGGTCGTGGTTCTATACTCAGTGATGCCGTTGGAGTTGATGGACTCACTTATCTTCCAAGTCTTCCGCTGTTATCGTTATTAGATGGCCTTAAGCCATATTTATTGTAATAAGTTCTCTTATGAGACACTTGATGTAATAAGTGTGTGATTGCTACTCTGCTATAAATCCTCCAAGTACTGTGTGGTGTCAGCATTACTGATCCAGGGATGAAACCGGAGCACAGAGATCAGACTGTTTGAGGTCTGGTCGCTACATCCATCGACTACATCCACCACGAGATTCCACATCGACGACGACCATCCATCCTTTGAGACCATGTTCAACCGGAACCAAGGCCAGTTACCCCCGACTTCGTGAAAGGTTAAGTGTGATGAAGGTATCCATTCCGTCATTAACTTTTCCTTCCTTGCCATTACATCTTGATAGCCCCACCATCTTTGCGCATACCTTCATACCTATTTGAGACTAGCTATCCGAGTATTGTCGGGCTTCGCGAAAACTTGTGCACCATAGTGATACAATATCATATTGTTGCATCATTGGTTATATCATATAGTGCCATTGTTTACTCCTGTGCATCTCTTGTGACACTTGTCCCATATTTGTGGTTGAGGCTCAATAAGAAAAGTGGAAAGGAAGAAAAAAAGCTTTTAAGCAAGAAAGAGAATGATCATAAGCTTACAAGCAAAGAGTTGAGCATGATAAGAGATACTTGTGCATGAGGATACATGGAATAGGAAACATTTTGCTTGTATACATATAGGTTGGTGCCAAGTGGTGAATCGTGCCCAAGTGTGCAATCAAGCTAGTGCTCTCCTAGTGTTTGTGCAACACGAGCTTAGTCTTCGTTAGGCAATTTTGTCTGGCTCATCCCTATAGTTGCACAAGCCCCATTATCCCATTGTGTGTGTTTCTTAATTGCCCTCCTCTATATTTGTGATCACTTGCTTTGCATTTTGAGTCCTTTGGATTTATTAAACATTTACAATATCTTGGAATTCAATTTGCATGAAATTTGTGCCACTTGTCCTAACCAAGCCACTCGATAAGCTTTTACTTGTAGGTGTGAGTGAACAAGTCCGGTACCAATTCCACTATTCTTTCATCTCACACTGAGTGATACGAGATACATCCTCAACTTTGGGAAAAGGTAGTTTGGTATTGTTTATCTCATTTCCTACCCACCTTTGCTTGAGTCTTGTGATGGATAAGCAAAGCACATCATCTCCGGTCTACAACCACGACAATGAGTTCGATGCTATGAAGAATGTCATCGGCGCCAAGATGGACAAGCAAATGGAGGAGCTCAAGGCCCTCATTAAGAACTGCAAGCGGTCTTCCTCATCTTCGAGAAGACGCTCAAGTGCAAAGACTCCCGAGCTACCATCTATGGCAAGTACACACAAGCATCGACATCGACAAGACCATGAAGAGCGACCTACTAGACGAGATTTGGCTTCTCTACCACCCCCGTGTACACGGGCCCTCGACCCCCGTGCACACGGGACCCCGTGCACACGGCCTCCAGCACCCCCGTGCGTGCGGGCCATACAGTACAACAACTTCGACTACAAGGCCGCGGCTCCTTCAACACCTTTGGGATCTTCACCAAGTGACTTCAAGGCATCTTCGCCTTCGAACGTACGGCATCTTCGCCTACTCCACGAGCTCAAGTCCACTACTCCCTCAAGCTACTACGACCTCGACACCAACCACGATATTCCTTTCTATGGGACTCTAGAACCCGAGGAGTATCTCGAGTGGGAGCGTTTGATGGACGACTACCCCAAGCTACATCAAGTCCCTCCCGAAGATCAAGTGAAGTGCGCCTCAAGAAACTTCCACGACTACGCGTCCACATGGTGGCTTCACACACCTTCGGAGAGCTACGACATGAGTTGGCCCAAGACGAAGAAAGCTATGCGGCGAGAGTTCGTGCCTCCAACCTACACGGAACAACTTCTACGCCAATTAGAGAACACCATCCAAGGATCCAAGTCCATCGACGAGTACTTCAAGGAGATGAAGCATGCCTTGCGACGTGCCGGCATGGACGACCCCATGTCAATGAAGTTCCACTTCATGATGGGATTGAACAACGACATCTCTAAGACTATCTTCCTCGAGAACTACAAGTCCCTCGACGACAACTACATTGGTGCTCTCAAGGCGGAACAAGAACTCATGAAGGCCAAGGCTTCTCCACCCCAAGCACACTTCACGGCGACCAAGCTCTATGACCACGAGCATGAGGATAGTACCACCAAGATGTCCAAGCCTGATGAGCTCCAAGACGATCCTCCCAAGTTCGACTTCACCTCCATCCCTCTTTATGGCATTGATGATTCCGAGTCCTCCACGACTCTTTTTCAAGATGGTGCGGCAACGAGTACGACTACGGAGACCTTCAAGGACCAAGCTTTGGAGGCAAGCGACATGGTGACGAGCAAGGATGATGCTTCCATCTTAGGAGGCGAGAGTGATGTTGTGCCATCTTCGGCCTTCATCCATGATGAGAGTGATGATGTGCCATCTTCGGCCTTCATCCACGGCGACGACTATGAGATGGTTGAGCATGGGATTTTCCATTCGACCATGGTGACGTATGATGACTTGAGTGACTTTAGCCACCATATTGAGATTGAGAGTGACTTCACCACTAGCCCCATATCTCATGAGTTGCCCCAATTCCCATGTGAAGAGAGCCACCGCCACCACCACTTGAGTGATTTGAGTGACTCCACCATATGCGACATTGAGTGCACCTACCTTGAGGGAGTGAGTGAGCCACCACCACATAGAGAGAGTGAGGTAGTTGATGAGGCATATGAGGCCATTTCGATTTCTAACAACTTAACCTCTACCTCTATTGTGTCTTCTCATTTGGTGCTAGGTACCATCTATGATGATGCCCGATCTTCGATGACTTCGTCCTTCCTTTGGACAAGACGATGGCCATGGTGGACTATGATGTACCCCCCACATGGTTCCATCAAGATGAAGATGACCACGATATGGTCTTTCCCACCTCACCTACACCACTTGAGTGGAATGAGAAAGGTAACATAGGTGAAGGTGATGCTCTTGTCCCACTAGTGGACGTTCTTGATATTGATTGCTTGCATGATGTTGATCCACCTATTACCATGCTTCATGCTAGTATGATTTCCCCATGCGATGATTTACCTATTTATGATGAATATGATGATGAGCATGTTGAGTTGCCTAGTTGTGCTGCTATGCTCCATAGGATATCTTGTGATAATTCTCTTGGTCACATCATGTTTGCCAATCCGCTTGACTTGTCATATGCTATGCATGAGATCAATCATATGTCATATTTGCAATCTCTTCATAGTGACAATGCATATTCTATTAAAATAAACCCAATTTGCACACATGGCATAGATGACAAGCCTATGGTTATTGGCATTTGTTTCTCTTGTGATGATATTGACATGCTTCCTTTGCATCATTTATCTCATATGCCATGCCATGACCACCTAGCTTCGGATATGCATTGTTTTGGATATTGTCCATTTTCTCCATATTATGCTTCCGCTATTGCTCATGAGGAGGCCCCCATAGTTTCCTCATACCCATTAGGAGTTTTTGCTACCTCCTATACTTTGCATGATCCCACTACTTGTGTGCACCATATGCTCCCCGTGAATAAACATGCTATTGATGTGCCATATACGTGTATGTTAAATTTGCATCCCCATCATGTCATACACAATAACTATTCTTTCATGATGGATGACATGTTCTTATACCATGCATCAAATTTCTTTGAGTGATGCTTATCTTGTGCTAACTCACACATGCACATACACATCATGATGGATGATATGTACATTTACCATGCACACACATTCTTTCGTTTGTGTCTCTTTTGTGTAGGTACCCATGAATACTTGTCAACCTCACAATCCCATGAGTTGACAAAACAAGCTCTAGAGAGCAACGATGACCTGGGATCCCGTGGATTGTCCTTACAACCGCTCCCTTCGTGCAAAGACTTCGTGCATCTCTTCTACACGGCCCTCACATGGTTATGGGTTATTTACCACTTCTCACTTTATGCCCATATTGCCATGTTCACTTTGCATGATATGCTCATTCATATGCCTTTGCCATGCATTTGTGACCCATGCTTTGCATTACACATGATGATTGATTCTAGTACTTGTATGTGTATTTGCAAGCTGGGTGGAGATATCACCTGTTATTAACATGTTTGCTTTGTGCCCCATGCCTATGATGATACTATGATCTTGCTTTGTGTTCGTGCTTGCGATATGTCAAGTGCATTGCCTATGCCTATTATTTGCTCACATGACATGATTGCCATGATATCCTCTAGTGTGTTGCATCTTCGCTCCACTAGCTTGCATGACATGATTGATATGCTTGCTTATGTTGCATCACCGATGACTCATACTTGCTCGTTTCTTGTGGTTGATGGCATCCATTTCCATGCTTTGCACATGATTGACTTGATTGCCTCACACATATTGAAAAATTGCTCCTTCCTTTGTGTCGAGTGCCATGATATCTTCACTACACCATATGCACATTATAATTGGATTGTCTTGCACTTGCCCCATGTGTTTCGACATCTCATTATATTTGGTCTCGTGAATGATTCCTATGCATACCATAGACTGTTTGTTGAGTGCTTTATGCATGCTTGCTGTGCCGTGAGGTAGATGCTTGTTCACTTGTCACACATATTTGCATCTCGACCTCCCATTTGCATGCTTGTTTCCATGATGTCCTTGATTGTGCTCACCTTATATGCTTAAATGCCATGCCACACTTCTTTGTCAAACCATATGCTATGCTTGATGACAACACTTGTTGGGGGAATCACCTCTTGAATGCTTGGTTTTGCTCTTACTCCAACCACATTTGTTCTTCCAAGTGCTTGTTATCTTTGCTCCTTTTGCAGGAATTACAAGACGGTACGACATCAGAGAGTGCCCATTTGGAACTACAAGATGATGAATGCTTGGTGATCGTCCACTACTACACGGCAACATCATCTCTTTCCCATGGTGATTTGGATTTAGATCCGAGGTCGGACCTTTCCTAAGGGGGAGGGGATGATGCGGAGCATCCTATGGACATCGCCATGTCAAGAGTCCATTTGGCAAGTGACACGTGCCACATCTACTTCATACATACAAAGGTGAACCATCTCCTTTACACGTGTCCACTTGTACCTTTCGAGGATGGTATACTACTTGAACCCTCTCTCGTGTGCATACATAGGTGTGGGCGGAGCTACACATTCATCGAGGGGGAGTCCAAGAAGAGGAGAACATCTACACCATCCAAGAGGGAAGCCTGGAAGTGGAGAAGGAAGCGCCAAGAGAAGGCTGCAGCTCCCAGGCAACCCCATGTGCACGGGCGTGTACCGTGCCCACGGGACCCCGTGCCCACGGGCCTCGCGGACCCCGTGCACACGGGCTCATGCATCAGGTCTCTGGATACCCCGTGCGCATGGGCTCCACTTACCCCGTGCACACGGGGCCCCCCTGTGCGTGGCTATTGGGCTTGGCCCTTGTATCCCCATCTTGTCCCTACTTACCCCTTCATCCCTTGGACCTATATATACTCCCCTTCCTCCTCCATTTAGGGGGGAGCGAAGAATAGATCTAGACATTAGATCTTAGCTCATGTATCTCCCCTTGTGGGTTTCCTCTTGAGGGAGAAGACTCCCTTGGAATGCAAGACCTCCTAAGGGAGAAGGATCCCTAGGATCATTAAGACCTCCAAAGGGAGAAGGATTCCCCAAGTGAATGAAGGAAATATGCCCTAGAGGCAATGATAAAGTTATTATTTATTTCCTTATATCATGATAAATGTTTATTATTCATGCTAGAATTGTATTAACCGGAAACATAATACATGTGTGAATACATAGACAAACAGAGTGTCACTAGTATGCCTCTACTTGACTAGCTCGTTGATCAAAGATGGTTATGTTTCCTAACCATAGACATGAGTTGTCATTTGATTAACGGGATCACATCATTAGGAGAATGATGTGATTGACTTGACCCATTCCGTTAGCATAGCACTTGATCGTTTAGTTTGTTGCTATTGCTTTCTTCATGACTTATACATGTTCCTATGACTATGAGATTATGCAACTCCCGTTTACCGGAGGAACACTTTGTGTGCTACCAAATGTCACAACGTAACTGGGTGATTATAAAGGTGCTCTACAGGTGTCTCCGAAGGTACTTGTTGGGTTGGCGTATTTCGAGATTAGGATTTGTCACTCCGATTGTCGGAGAGGTATCTCTGGGCCCTCTCGGTAATGCACATCACCTAAGCCTTGCAAGCATTGCAACTAATGAGTTAGTTGCAGGATGATGTATTACGGAACGAGTAAAGAGACTTGCCGGTAACGAGATTGAACTAGGTATTGAGATGCCGATGATCGAACCTCGGGCAAGTAACATACCGATGACAAAGGGAACAACGTATGTTGTTATGCGGTCTGACCGATAAAGATCCTCGTAGAATACGTAGGAGCCAATATGGGCATCCAGGTCCCACTATTGGTTATTGACCAGAGAGGTGTCTCGGTCATGTCTACATAGTTCTCGGACCCGTAGGGTCCGCACGCTTAATGTTCGTTGACGATATAGTACTATATGAGTTATGTATGTTGATGACCGAATGTTGTTCGGAGTCCGAGATGAGATCACGGACATGACGAGGAACTCCGGAATGGTCCAGAGATAAAGTTTGATATATGGGATAGTAGTGTTTGATCTCCGGAAGGGTTCCGGAATTCACCGGAAGGGGTTCCGGATGTTTCCCGAAATGTTTGGGCACGAGAACACTTTATCTGGGCCAAAGGGGAAAGCCCACGAGGCTTTTGGAAAGTGCAAAAGGAAGTTTTGCGGAGATCAGAGGTTAGACGCCAGGAACCCTGGCATCTAGGGGGTAGACGCCGGGAACCCTGGCGTCTAGCCCTGGAGTCCGAGAAGGACTCGTGCCTTTCGGGTGAAACCGACTTTGAGGAGGCTTTTACTCCAAGTTTCGACCCCAGGGCTCAACATATAAATAGAGGGGTAGGGCTAGCACCAACGACAGATCAAGAAACACCAAGCCGTGTGCTGGCAACCCCGCCCCCTCTAGTTTATCCTCCACCATAGTTTTCGTAGTGCTTAGGCGAAGCCCTGCGGAGATTGTTCTTCACCAACACCGTCACCACGCCGTCGTGCTGCCGGAACTCATCTACTACTTCGCCCCTCTTGCCGGATCGAGAAGGCGAGGACGTCACCGAGCCGAACGTGTGCAGAACTCGGAGGTGCCGTACTTTCGGTACTTGGATCGGTCGGACGTGAAGACGTATGACTACATCAACCACGTTGATATAACGCTTCCGCGAACGGTCTACGAGGGTATGTAGACAACACTCTCCCCTCTCGTTGCTATGCATCACCATGATATTGCGTGTGTGTAGGATTTTTTTTGAAATTACTACGTTCCCCAACAGTGGCATCCGAGCCTAGGTTTTATGTGTTGATGTTATGCACGAGTACAACACAAGTGAGTTGTGGGCTATATAAGTCATACTGCTTACCAACATGTCATACTTTGGTTCGACGGTATTGTTGGATGAAGCAGCCCAGACCGACATTACGCATACGGTTACGCGAGACTGGTTCTACCGACGTGCTTTGCACACAGGTGGCTGGCGGGTGTCAGTTTCTCCAACCTTAGTTGAACTGAGTGTGGCTACGCCCGGTCCTTGCGAAGGTTAAAGCAGCACCAACTTGACAAACTATCGTTGTGGTTTTGATGCGTAGGTAAGAACGGTTCTTGCTAAGCCCGTAGCAGCCACGTAAAACTTGCAACAACAAAGTAGACGACGTCTAAATTGTTTTTGCAGGGCATGTTGTGATGTGATATGGTCAAAACATGATGCTAAATTTTATTGTATGAGATGATCATGTTTTGTAACCGAGTTACCGGCAACTGGTAGGAGCCATATGGTTGTCGCTTTATTGTATGCAATGCAATCGCGCTGTAATGCTTTACTTTATCACTAAGCGGTAGCGATAGTCGTGGAAGCATAAGATTGGCGAGACGACAACGATGCTATGATGGATATCAAGGTGTCACGCCGGTGACGATGGTGATCATGATGGTAGTTCGAAGATGGAGATCACAAGTACAAGATGATGATGGCCATATCATATCACTTATATTGATTGCATGTGATGTTTATCTTTTATGCATCTTATCTTGCTTTGATTGACGGTAGCATTATAAGATGATCCCTCACTAAAATTATCAAAGTATAAGTGTTCTCCCTGAGTATGCACCGTTCCAAAAGTTCTTCGTGCTGAGACACCACGTGATGATCGGGTGTGATAGGATCTACGTTCAAATACAACGGGTGCAAAATAGTTGCACACGCGGAATACTCAGGTTAAACTTGACGAGCCAAGCATATAACAGATATGGCCTCGGAACACGGAGACCGAAAGGTCGAGCGTGAATCATATAGTAGATATGATCAACATAGTGATGTTCACCATTGAAACTACTCCATCTCACGTGATGATCGGACATGGTTTAGTTGATTTGGATCACGTGATCACTTAGAGGATTAGAGGGATGTCTATCTAAGTGGGAGTTCTTAAGTAATATGATTAATTGAACTTTAATTTATCATGAACTTAGTCCTGGTAGTATTAGCATATCTATGTTGTAGATCAAGAGCTCGTGTTTAGCTCCCCTGTTTTATTTTTGATATGTTCCTAGAGAAAACTAAGTTGAAAGATGTTAGTAGCAATGATGCGGATTGGATCCGTGATCTGAGGTTTATCCTCATTGCTGCACAGAAGAATTATGTCTTTGATGCACCGCTAGGTGACAAACCTATTGCAGGAGCAGATGCAGATGTTATGAACATTTGGCTAGCTCAATATGATGACTACTTGATAGTTTAGTGCACCATGCTTAAACGGCTTAGAATCGGGACTTCAAAGACGTTTTGAACGTCATGGACCATATGAGATGTTCCAGGAGTTGAAGTTAATATTTCAAGCAAATACCAGAGTTGAGAGATATGAAGTCTCCAACAAGTTCTATAGCTAAAAGATGGAGGAGAATAGCTCAAGCAGTGAGCATGTGCTCAGATTGTCTGGGTACTACAATCGCTTGAATCAAGTGGGAGTTAATCTTCCAGATAAAATAGTGATTGACAGAATTCTCTAGTCACCATCACCAAGTTAGTAGAACTTCGTGATGAACTATAGTATGCAAGGAATAATGGAAATGATTCCAAGCTCTTCATGATGCTGAAATCAACGAAGGTAGAAATCAAGAAAAGCATCAAGTGTTGATGGTAAACAAAACCACTAGTTTCAAGTAAAGGGACAAAGGAAAGAAAGGGGAACTTCAAGAAGAACGGCAAGCAAGTTGCCGCTCAAGTAAAGAAGCCCAAGTCTGGTCCTAAGCCTGAGACTAAGTGCTTCTACTGCAAAGGGACTGGTCACTGGAAGTGGAACTTCCCCAAGTATTTGGCGGATAAGAAGGATGGCAAAGTGAACAAAGGTATATTTGATATACAGATTATTGATGTGTATTTTACTAGTGTTCGTAGAAACCCCTCGGTATTTGATACTAGTTCAGTTGCTAAGAGTAGTAACTCGAAACGGGAGTTGCAGAATGAACAGAGACTAGTTAAGGGTGAAGTGATGATGTGTGTTGGAAGTGGTTCCAAGATTGATATGATCATCATCGCACACTCCCTATACTTTCGGGATTAGTGTTGAACCTAAATAAGTGTTATTTGGTGTTTGCGTTGAGCATAAATATGATTGGATCATGTTTATTGCAATACAGTTATTCATGTAAGTTAGAGAATAATTGTTGTTCTGTTTACATGAATAAAATCTTCTATGGTCATACACCCAATGAAAATGGTTTGTTGGATCTCGATCGTGGTGATACACATATTCATTGAAGCCAAAAGATGCAAAGTTAATAATGATAGTGCAACTTATTTGTGGCACTGCCGTTTAGGTCATATTGGTGTAAAGCGCATGAATAAAATCCATGCTGATGGGTTTTTGGAATCACTTGATTATGAATCAGTTGATGCTTGCGAACCATGCCTCATGGGCAAGATGACTAAGACTCCATTCTCCAGAACAATGGAGCGAGCAACAGATTTGTTGGAAATCATACATACTGATGTATGTGGTCTGATGAATATTGAGGCTCGTGGCAGGTATCATTATTTTCTGATCTTCACAGATGATTTGAGCAGATATGAGTATATCTACTTGATGAAACACAAGTCTGAAATATTTGAAAAGTTCAAAGAATTTCAGAGTGATGTGGAGAATCATCGTAACAAAAATAAAAGTTTCTACGATATGATCGCAGAAGTAAAATATTTGAGTTATGAGTTTGGCCTTCAGTTAAAACAATGTGAAACAGTTTCACTACTCATGCCACCTGGAACACCACAGTGTAATGGTGTGTCTGAACGTCATAACCGTACTTTATTAGATATAGTGCGATCTATGATGTCTCTTACCGATCTACCACTATCGTTTTTGGGGTTATGTATTAGAGATAGCTACATTCACGTTAAAAAGGGCACCATCTAAATCCGTTGAGACGACACCGTATGAACTATGGTTTGGCGAGAAACCTAAGTTGTCGTTTCTTAAAGTTTGGGACTGCAATGCTTATGTGAAAAAGTTTCAACATGATAAGCTCAAACCCAAATCGTAGAAGTAAATCTTCATAGGATACCCAAAAGAAAATGTTGGGTACACCTTCTATCACAGATCTGAAGGCAAGTTATTCATTGCTGAGAATGGATCCTTTCTAGAGAAGGAGTTTCTCTCGAAAGAAGTGAGTGGGAGGAAAGTAGAACTTGATGAGGTAACTGTGCCTGCTCCCTTATTGGAAAGTAGTTCATCACAGAAATCTGTTCCTGTGACTACTACACCGATTAGTGAGGAAGCTAATGATGATGATCATGTAACTTCAGATCAAGTTACTACCGAACCTCATAGGTAAACCAGAGTGAGATCCGCACCAGAGTGGTACGGTAATCCTGTTCTGGAGGTCATGTTACTTGACCATGATGAGCCTACGAACTATGAGGAAGCGATGATGAGCCCAGATTCCGCGAAATGGCTTGAGGCCATGAAATCTGAGATGAGATCCATGTATGAGAACAAAGTATGGACTTTGATTGACTTGCCCAATGATCGTTGAGCCATTGAGATTAAATGGATCTTCAAGAGGAAGATGAACGCTGATAGTAGTGTTACTATCTACAAAGCTAGAATTGTCGCAAAAAGTTTTTCGACAAGTTTAAGGTGTTGACTACGATGAGAGTTTCTCACTCGTATTTATGCTTAAGTCTGTCCGAATCATGTTAGCAATTGCCCATTTTATGAAATCTGGCAAATGGATAAACAAAACTGCATTCCTTAATGGATTTATTAAAGAAGAGTTGTATATGATGCAACCGGAAGGTTTTGTCAATCCTAAAGGTACTAACAAAATATGCAAGCTCCAGCGATCCATCTATGGACTGGTGCAAGCATCTCAGAGTTGGAATATATGCTTTGATAAGTTGATCGAAGCATATAGTTTTATACAGACTTGCGGTGAAGTATGTATTTACAAGAAAGTGAGTGGGAGCACTACAGCATTTCTGATAAGTATATGTGTATAACATATTGTTGATCGGAAATAATGTAGAATTATTCTGCAAAGCATAAAGGAGTGTTTGAAAGGAGTTTTTCAAAGAAAGACCTCGGTGAAGCTGCTTACATATTGAGCATCAAAATCTATAGAGATAGATCAAGACACTTGATAAGTTTTCAATGAGTACATACCTTGACAAGTTTTTGAAGTAGTTCAAAATGGAACAGTCAAAGAAAGAGTTCTTGCCTGTGTTACAAGGTGTGAAATTGAGTAAGACTCAAAGCCCGACCATGACAGAAGATAGAGAGATAATGAAAGTCATTCCCTATGCCTCAGCCATAGGTTCTATAAAGTATGCCATGCTGTGTACCAGACCTATTGTATACCCTGCCCTGAGTTTGGCAAGGGAGTACAATAGTGATCTAGGAGTAGATCACTGGACATTGGTCAAAATTATCCTTAGTGGAATAAGGATATGTTTCTCGATTATGGAGGTGACAAAAGGTTCGTCGTAAAGGGTTATGTCGAAGCAAGTTTTGACACTAATCCAAATGACTCTAAGTCTCAATCTGGATACATATTGAAAGTGGGAGCAATTAGCTAGAGTAGCTCCGTGCAGAGCATTGTTGACATAGAAATTTGCAAAATACATACGGATCTGATTATGGCAGACCCGTTGACTAAACTTCTCTCACAAGCAAAACGTGATCACACCTTAGTACTCTTTGGGTGTTAATCACATAGTGATGTGAACTAGATTATTGACTCTAGTAAACCCTTTGGGTGTTGGTCACATGTCGATGTGAACTATGGGTGTTAATCACATGGTGATGTGAACTATTGGTATTAAATCACATGGTGATGTGAACTAGATTATTGACTCTAGTGTAAGTGGGAGACTGAAGGAAATATGCCCTAGAGGCAATGATAAAGTTATTATTTATTTCCTTATACCATGATAAATGTTTATTATTCATGCTAGAATTGTATTAACCGGAAACATAATACATGTGTGAATACATAGACAAACAGAGTGTCACTAGTATGCCTCTACTTGACTAGCTCGTTGATCAAAGATGGTTATGTTTCCTAACCATAGACATGAGTTGTCATTTGATTAACGGGATCACATCATTAGGAGAATGATGTGATTGACTTGACCCATTCCGTTAGCATAGCACTTGATCGTTTAGTTTGTTGCCATTGCTTTCTTCATGACTTATACATGTTCCTATGACTATGAGATTATGCAACTCCCGTTTACCGGAGGAACACTTTGTGTGCTACCAAACGTCACAACGTAACTGGGTGATTATAAAGGTGCTCTACAGGTGTCTCCGAAGGTACTTGTTGGGTTGGCGTATTTCGAGATTAGGATTTGTCACTCTAATTGTCGGAGAGGTATCTCTGGGCCCTCTTGGTAATGCACATCACCTAAGCCTTGCAAGCATTGCAACTAATGAGTTAGTTGCGGGATGATGTATTATGGAACAAGTAAAGAGACTTGCCGGTAACGAGATTGAACTAGGTATTGAGATGCCGACGATCGAATCTCGGGCAAGTAACATACCGATGACAAAGGGAACAACGTATGTTGTTATGCGGTCTGACCGATAAAGATCTTCGTAGAATATGTAGGAGCCAATATGGGCACCCAGGTCCCGCTATTGGTTATTGACCAGAGAGGTGTCTCGGTCATGTCTACATAGTTCTCGAACCCGTAGGGTCCGCACGCTTAACATTTGTTGATGATATAGTACTATATGAGTTATGTATGTTGATGACCGAATGTTGTTTGGAGTCCGAGATGAGATCACAGACATGATGAGGAACTCCGGAATGGTTCGGTGATAAAGTTTGATATATGGGATAGTAGTGTTTGATCTCCGGAAGGGTTCCGGAATTCATCGGAAGGGGTTCCGGATGTTTCTCGAAATGTTTGGGCACGAGAACACTTTATCTGGGCCAAAGGGGAAAGCCCACGAGGCTTTTGGAAAGTGCAAAAGGAAGTTTTGCGGAGACCAGAGGCTAGACGCCAGGAACCCTAGCGTCTGGGGGGTAGACGCCGGGAACCCTGGCGTCTAGCCCTGGAGTTCGAGAAGGACTCTTGCCTTTCGGGTGAAACCGACTTTGAGGAGCCTTTTACTCCAAGATTCGACCCCAGGGCTCAACATATAAATAGAGGGGTAGGGCTAGCACCAAAGACAAATCAAGAAACACCAAGCCGTGTGCCGGCAACCCTGTCCCCTCTAGTTTATCCTCCGTCATAGTTTTCGTAGTGCTTAGGCGAAGCCCTGCGGAGATTGTTCTTCACCAACACCGTCACCACGCCGTCCTGCTGCCGGAACTCATCTACTACTTCGCCCCTCTTGCTGGATCGAGAAGGCGAGGACGTCACCGAGCCGAACATGTGTAGAACTCGGAGGTGCCGTACTTTCGGTACTTGGATCGGTCGGACGTGAAGACGTATGACTACATCAACCGCGTTGATATAACGCTTCCGTGAACGGTCTACGAGGGTATGTAGACAACACTCTCCCCTCTCGTTGCTATGCATCACCATGATCTTGCGTGTGCGTAGGAATTTTTTTGAAATTACTACGTTCCCCAACAGTGAATCATCAAGCCCTCATCTTCTTCATAGGATTTGGGATGAACTCTACCATGTATCTTGTTTCCCTTTGATTGTTCATGTACCTTGTGGATCTTGTGTGTTTGTTGGTCTAGTGGATGTGTGATTGGACTTGTTCTTGAGTGTTCCTCTTGTTTTCCCTCCTTGTGTTCATCTTGCTCTTGGGGATTCCCCCTCCATTCGTGAAAGATCTCTCCATAGGGTTCCACCCTACAACACTTAAGCATTGCTACGGGTGAGAAGGTCTCATCATAGACAACTCCTTGAACTTGTCAAAAACCTTTTGCAACAAGTCAATCTTTGTAGACAGTAACATTACCGTCAGCGTTAGTCTTCTTCTTGAAGATCCATTTATTCTCTATTGCTTGCCGATCATCGGGCAAGTCAACCAAAGTCCATACTTTTCTCTCATACATGGATCCCATCTCAGATTTCATGGCCTCAAGCCAATTTGCGGAATCTGGGCTCATCATCGCTTCCTCATAGTTCGTAGGTTCTTCATGGTCAAGTAACATGACCTCGAGAACAGGATTACCGTACCACTCTGGTGCGGATCTTGCTCTGGTTGACCTACGAGGTTCGGTAGTAACTTGATCAGAAGTTTCATGATCATCATCATTAGATTCCTCACTAATTGGTGTAGGAATCACTGGAACTAATTTCTGTGATGAACTACTTTCCAATAAGGGAGAAGGTGCAATTACCTCATCAAGTTCTACTTTCCTCCCACTCACTTCTTTCGAGAGAAACTCCTTCTCTAGAAAGGATCCATTCTTAGCAACAAATATCTTGCCTTCGAATCTGTGATAGAAGGTGTACCCAACAGTCTCCTTTGGGTATCCTATGAAGATGCATTTCTCCGATTTGGGTTCGAACTTATCATGTTGAAGCTTTTTCATATAAGCATTGCAGCCCCAAACTTTAACAAACGACAACTTGGGTTTCTTGCCAAACCACAGTTCATATGGTGTCATCTCAACGGATTTTGATGGTGCCCTATTTAACGTGAATGCATTTGTGCATAACCCCAAAACCATAGCGGTAAATCAGTAAGAGACATCATAGATCGCACCATATCTAATAAAGTGCGGTTACGGCGTTCGGACACACCATTACGCTGTGGTGTTCCACGTGGCGTGAGTTGCGAAACTATTCTGCATTTTTTCAAATAAAGATCAAACTCATAACTCAAATATTCACCTCCACGATCAGATCATAAAAACTTAATTTTCTTGTTACAATGATTTTCCACTTCACTCTGAAATTCTTTGAACTTTTCAAATGTTTCAGACTTATGTTTCATCAAGTAGATATACCCATATCTGCTCAAATCATCTGTGAAGGTCATAAAATAACGATACCCGCCGCGAGCATCAACACTCATCGGACCGCATACATCAGTATGTATTATTTCCAATAAGTCTGTTGCTCGCTCTATTGTTCCAGAGAACGGAGTCTTAGTCATCTTGCCCATGAGGCATGGTTTGCAAGCATCAAGTGATTCATAATCAAGTGATTCCAAAAGCCCATCAACATGGAGTTTCTTCATGCGCTTTACACCAATATGACCTAAACGGCAGTGCCACAAATAAGTTGCACTATCATTATTAAACTTATATCTTTTGGCTTCAATACTATGAATATGTGTATCACTACTATCGAGATTCAATAAAAATAGACCACTCATTAAGGGTGCATGACCATAAAAGATATTACTCATATAAATAGAACAACCATTATTCTCTGATTTAAATGAATAACCGTCTCACATCAAACAAGATCCAGATATAATGTTCATGCTTAACGTTGGCACCAAATAACAATTATTCAGGTCTAAAAGTAATCCGGAAGGTAGATGTAGAGGTAGCGTGCCGACCGCGATCACATCGACTTTGGAACCATTTCCCACGCGCATCGTCACCTTGTCCTTAGCCAATCTTCGCTTAATCCATAGCCCTCGTTTCGAGTTGCAAATATGAGCAACAAAACCAGTATCAAATGCCCAGGCGCTATTGTAGCGACCAGACCTCAAACAGTCTGATCTCTGTGCTCCGGTGTCATCCCTGGATCAGTAATGCTGACACCACACAGTACTCGGAGAATTTATAGCAGAGTAGCAATCACACACTTATTACATCGAGTGTCTCAAAAGAGAACTTATTACAATAAATATGGCTTAAGGCCATCTAATAACGATAACAACGGAAGGCTTGGAAGATAAGTGAGTCCATCAACTCCAACGGCATCACTGAGTATAGAACCACGACCTAAAAACTCCTTAATCATCGTCTGAAAAGTCTGCAACACTAACGTTGCAGCCCGAAAATGGGTCAGCACATGGAATATGCTGGCAAGGTAACACATAGAGAATAATGGAATGAATCTGCTATACTATATGCATATTTGGCTGGTGGAAAGCTCTATGGTTACTGTTTTGCAAAAAGCCAATTTTTCCCTACTTCAAAGGAATAAAATTTAATTACTATCATGGTGGTTGTTAAACATTGAGAATGGTTGACAGCATTCTCAATCCCAATTAAGCATCATCATTAAACATAACCCAACAAAATTTATTTAGAGTAACATGTTGAGATTCACATGATAATCCAAGTACTAGATACTCTAGATGTCCATAACCGGGGACACGGCTAACCATGATTAGTTTATTACACTCTGCAGAGGTTTGCGCACTTTTCCCCCACAAGACTCGATCGCCTCCATTTGGTTTCTCGCACTACATGGTGTTTGAGATGACGGATGACCGAGACATAGTCTTTCAGAAGTGCTAGCACCTTACGATCGGGTAGACCGTAGCACCTACATCCCCTACATCTGCTAGTCTACCACTGTAAGAGTTCGCACAACTTAGTCAACTATGCTAGAGCCCATAATAGCTTGTGGCTGCACGCGGAAGTTTCTAGTATGAATAGTCTCATGATCCCTTTGAGCCTGGGTGGCGGTCCAAAAGAAAATAGGCAAGTCCTGGAATACCCAGGTGCCTCAATCCACCCAGATGTGTGTTTAAGTTGCCACCTTAGATAAACCATTAATTAACAATCTCACATCTGTCATGGATATCACTCACCCAATCCACGTCTACTAGCATAGCATGGCATAATAAGCAAACGTAGAAGTAACTCCCAAAGGTTTGATAATAATAGGTAATAGGTGCTACCTCATCTACTTCCAATCCCACAATTTAATTAGATCCTAATCATGCAATGTGTGAGGATTGATCTAATGCAATAAAACTGGGTAGTAGGAAAGGTATGATCAAAGTGTTACTTGCCTTGCTGATGATCCGCAAAACCTAACGATTCGAAGTAACAAGCGGCACACTCCGGGTACTCTATCGCAAACAAACAAACAAGCATACAATAAGTACTCATCTAATGCACGGGTAAAACTCAAATAAGAGATCTAACCAGAAGGTTCAACTTAAGAACTCCGGTTGGCAAAAAGAATCAAATCGAACGAAGCAACGAAAATCAAACGGCGAAAGAAAACAACTTCATTCTAGTAATATGGATCTAGGGCAAATATTATAGTAGCAAAAACTTGTTTAAGTTGGTTAAACGGATAGAGGGTTTCGAGACGAATCTCTAGGCGCTTGAATCGCCTGATTCCGATAAACGAGCGAAAAGTTATACTAAAACGAAAATTGGATCAGGGATCGCGATCAGAAAAATCGTGGATTTAATCCGAGAAAAAGAAAAACGACGAACACCGATTTTTTTCTCTCTTTTTTTTGGCACGGAAAACAAGGCATGACGAACCTCAGTGGCGGCGGCGGCTAGGGCGGAGCGCGCGGGCTAGGGTTTGGGGGCGTGGGTGGCTGGGCTCGGCTGGCTCCCCCCCGGCTTATAAAGGCCTCCCGGGTCCGTGTCCAGGTCGGACACGGCCCGTTAAGTCGGTTCGCAATTTTTTTAATTTATTCCGCTCGGAAGAAAAAGAAAAAGAAATACTAAACGGACTCCAAAAATTCCGAAATAAATTTTCATGGGCTTCTAAAATCAAGCCGCACAAGGTGAACATTTATTTGGGACCTAAATGCAATTTTGAAAAACGCACTTTTTTCTAAATTCAAATAAAACACCGAAAAACTCCGAAATAAAATCTTATTTGATTTTATTATTAAATCCTCAATATTTCTTTATTTTGGGAAAGTCATTTTATTCCCTCTCTCATATTTTTGTAATAGAAATAATTGATGATAAAATAAATAAAATCAAATGATCCTATTCTCAAAATTTGAGAAAACTCAAATACGAAAATAATGAAATCCCCAACTCTCTCCGTGGGTCATTGAGTTGCGTAGAATTTCTAGGATCAACCAAAATGCAAAATAAAATATGATATTCATGATGCTCTAATGTATAACATTCCAAATTGAAAATTTGGGATGTTACAAACCTACCCCCCTTAAGATGGATCTCGCCCTCGAGATTCGGTTTGGCTAGAAAATAGGTGAGGGTGGTCTTTGAGAAAATCTTCCTCTCGCTCCCAGGTGGCTTCGTCCTCCGTGTGGTGGCTCCACTGAACTTTGCAAAACTTGATAACCTTGCTGCGAGTGACTCCACTAGCAAACTCGAGGATCTTAATTGGTTTCTCCTCGTAGGTCAAATCATTATCCAACTGAATAGTTTCTAAGGGCACTGTGTCTCACAACGGTATGTCAGCCATCTTCGCGTGACATTTCTTTAACTGAGAAATGTGGAACACATCATGTACTCCTGACAATCCTTCGAGCAATTCCAACTTGTAGGCCACTTCTCCCGTACGCTCCAAAACTCGATATGGTCCTACAAATCATGGCACTAACTTCCCTTTAACTCCAAAACGCTTTGTTCCCCGAAGTGGTGATACTCGAAGATAAGCTCTATCTCCAACTTCGTAAACTGTCTCCTTGCGTTTAGAATCTGCATAACTCTTCTGTCTGGACTGGGCTACCTTGAGCCTATTGCGAATCAACTTCACCTTCTGTTCAGACTCTTTAATCAAGTCAGGACCAAACAACTGGCGGTCTCCAACTTCGTCCCACGATAACGGTGTCCTGCACCTCCTTCCGTACAAAGCTTCGAAAGGGGCCATCTTCAAACTGGTTTGGTAACTGTTGTTGTAAGAGAAATCTGCATATGGAAAATTATCATCCCAACTAGATCCATAATCTAGTGCACAAGCTCTCAGCATATCCTCCAAAATCTGATTGACTCTCTCGGTCTGTCCATCTGTCTGTGGATGAAAAGATGTACTGAATTCTAGCCTGGTACCCAAAGTTTTGTGCAACTGCTTCCAGAACTTTGAGGTAAACCGGGTTCCTCTATCTGATACGATACTCCTCGGAACTCCATGCAAACATACGATCCTGGTCATGTATATCTTTGCCAACTTAGCACTGGTATAAGTGGTCTTTACTGGGATGAAATGAGCTACCTTCGTCAATCGATCAACTACAACCCAAATCGAGTCATAGCCTGAACGAGTCCTGCGTAATCCTGTGCTAAAATCCATGCCTAGCTTATCGCACTTCCATTCGGGTATCGACAATGGTTGTCACAACCCTGCTGGCTTCTGGTGCTCTGCCTTTACTCTCTGGCATACATCACAAACTGCTACATACTCCGCAATATCCTTCTTCATTCCGGTCCACCAGAAAATATCCTTCAAATCCAAATACATCTAGGTATTTCCTAGGTGAATTGAATACGGTGAGTCGTGTTCCTCTTGCAAAATCAACTTCCTGATCTCCGGGTCATCGGGCACGTAAACGCGGTCTTCAAACCATAGGGTGTCGTGCTCATCCTCACGAAATCCTTTAGCTTTTCCTTTGCTCAGTTTCTCCTTTATAGCGGCAATCTCTTTGTCAGCTTTCTGAGCTTCCCTGATTTTATCCATCAAGGTTGACTGAATCTCCAATGCTGCTACATAGCCTCTCGGAACTATTTCCAAACATAGTTCACGAAGATTTTCGGCTAACTCCCTTGGTATTTCTCCCGTCATTAACATATTGACATGGCTCTTGCGGCTTAATGCGTCTGCTACTACATTAGCCTTTCCGGGGTGATAATGCAATTTCATATCATAATCCTTGATAATGTCCAACCATCTCCTTTGTCTGAGATTTAACTCCTTCTGGGTGAAAATGTACTTCAAACTCTTATGATCCGTGTACACCTCACAATGATTCCCAATGAGGAAATGTCTCCATGTCTTCAATGCATGCACTATGGCTGCTAACTCCAAATCATGCGTGACATAATTCAACTCATGAGGCTTCAGTTGTCTTGAGGCATATGAAACAACTCTCCCTTCCTGCATAAGCACTGCTCCAAGTCCTCGACGTGAAGCGTCGCAATACACCTCATAATCCTTGGTCTGGTCTGGCAAGATCAACATTGGTGAGGTAACCAAGCGTTTCTTCAACTCCTGGAAACTAGCCTCACACTCCTCTGTCCATATGAACTTGGTATCCTTCTTCAATAACTCGGTCATAGGCTTCGCAATCTTTGAGAAATTCTCAATAAATCTCCGGTAGTATCCTGCGAGTCCAAGAAAACTCTGGATCTCTCCAACTGTTGTTGGGGCTTCCCACTTGGTCACGGTTTCAACTTTAGCGAGATCTACTGCTATACCTTCTCCAGATATAACATGTCCGAGGAATCCTACTTCCTTCAACCAAAACTCACATTTGCTGAACTTGGCATATAATTGATGTTCTCTGAGCTTTCCAAGTACCAAACGCAAATGCTCCTTATGCTCCTCTTCATTCTTCAAATAAACCAGGATATCATCAATGAACACTACGACAAACTTATCCAAAAACTCCATAAACACTTTGTTCATCATGTTCATAAAATAGGCAGGTGCGTTAGTCAGACCAAATGACATAACGGTATACTCATACTACCCATACCTGGTAGTAAAAGCTGTCTTCGGAATATCCTGTTCTCGAATCTTCAACTGGTGGTATCCTGATCGCAGATCGATCTTGGAAAATACCTTAGCTCCTTGCAATCGATCAAACAGATCATTGATCATTGGTAGTGGGTACTTGTTCTTGATGGTTACTTCATTCAATCCTCGATAATCAACAACCATCCTTAACGATCCATCCTTCTTCTCCACTAGAAGTACTGGCGATCCCTAAGGTGAAGAACTTGGGCGAATATATCCTTTATCCAGTAACTCCTTAATCTGCTTCTTAATTTCCACCAAATCCTTTGCTGACATCCTATATGGTCTCTTTGATATTGGCCCTGTGCCTGGCAATAGCTCAATCAAAAACTCAATATCTCTATCCGGTGGCATGCTGGCAACTCCTCTGGAAATACATCAGGAAAATCCCTTACCACTGGTACTTCCTCCTGCACAACTCCTGTTAGGAAATTTACTTGAGTCCTCTTTGGCACATGCCGGGATACATACTTGATCCTTCTCCCTTCTGGGGTGGTAAGCAAAATTGACTTACTAGCACACTGAATATTCCCTTCATACTTTGATAACCAATCCATGCCTAATATCACACCCAATCCTTGAGATTCCAATACTATTAGGTCTGAGGGAAAAACATAGTTACCAATCCTTAATGGTAACCGATCACACCATAGACTAGCCACATACTCTGCTCTGGGCGAGGTTACTAACATGGGTGACCTAAGGGCTTGGGTTGATAGGTTATACTTATCCACAAATCCCCTTGAGATGTATGAATGCGATGCACCAGTATCAAAAAGAACGAGTGCAGTAAATGACTTAACCAAAAACTTACCTATTACTGCATCGGGCTGAGCTTCAACCTCCTCCACACTAACGTGGTTCACCTGTCCCCTGTTAAAAGGGTTCGGCTTCTTCCCAGAACTTCCATTGCTATTTTCATTTTGTAATTCAGGACATTCATTGGCATAATGTCCGGTCTTCGAACACTTAAAGCAAGTGACTTGGCTCAAGTCCTTCTTGGCTGGGGTTGAGGGGTTGGTGCGGTTCTGGGCGTTGCTTCCTCCATTGCCATTACCATTCTTGGTGCCATTGTGATTGTGCGAGCTACCTCCTCCATGGGTATGCTGAAAATGTCCTCCCGGTCTAGGGGTAAAACGTGGCTTCTGCTGAGCTCCTGAATTGTACTTCCCTTGTCCATACTTCCTCTTGCGATTCTCAATTTGCTGTTGCTTCCCTTCAATCATAAGAGCACGATCTACCAACTCCTGGTAGTTGTTGAAGGTTGCTACCATTAACTGCATGCTCAACTCATCATTCAGTCCTTCCAGAAACTTCTCCTGTTTAGCTGCATCCGTAGCGACGCCATCTGGTGCATAACGTGCTAACTTACTAAAATCCTCCACATACTGGCCAACTGTCCGTCCTCCTTGGTGCAAGTTGCGAAACTCACGCTTCTTCATGGCCATAGCTCCTGCTGAAACATGTGTAGTATGAAAAGCCTGCTAAAACTGGTCCCATGTGACAGTGTCGACAGGGAAAGTGGCTGTGAAATTCTCCCACCATGATGCTGCGGGTCCTTCTAGCTGATGTGCGCCAAACTTCACCTTCTCCGCATCTGTGCATCCTGTTGTGGTTAACTCCCTAGCTGTCTTGCGGAGCCAATCATCTGCTACTATCGGCTCGGTGCTACTGGAAAACACCGGCGGATTCGGCCTAAGAAAACGGGCTAAGTGGTCAACAGGTGGTGGTGGTGGTGGGTTGTGGTTGTTGTTCCCCTGATTCTGATTCTGGACTAGCAACTGCATCAATGTGTTCTGCTGCTGGATCAACTGGGTGAGCTCCGGTGGAAAGGCAAATACGGGGTCACCTCTCGGAGGCATCTGAGGGTTTAGAAAAGATGAGATGTAAGAATAGAGGGGGTCTAAAGAGAAAACACTACCCATATGCACATGAGGCAAAAGCAAACAATTCACTTCATTCAATCAAACAAGGGCATACAATCGATCTATCTATCGAAAAAGTGCTTGGACTACTATATTTACATGGTGGACTACTACTACTGATGAGGTGTCTACTAGAAATATTCTTCGGTTGCACTCCATGATATCTGCTCCAGCTTCATCAACATAGTCATCATCGCTACTATCTGGATCCGAGTCGGTGCCGTCGATGATGATGTCGTCTTCCGGGCTAATCTCCTTGGGTTCTTCGTTTTCATCCACTGGTGTAGGGCCTCCCATAAATATTCCAATCTTCTTGATTAGGTCGTCATTCTTCTCCACCAATACTTCAATTTCTTCTTCATAATCTTCACGTGTAGCCTTGAGTTCTTCCTCCAGTTCCTTGATTCTTGTCCTTGCCTTCTTCAGATCTATCATGTCGGCGCACATCTGGTTCTCCTGTCGTCGAATGTGCTGGTTTAACTCCTGGATAAAAGCCGCGATTGATCTATCCTTCCTGGTGCTGATCATCTCCCAGTGTTCATCTCAGCACCCACAAATCTGGTAGATAGTATCCTTGAGATCCTTGCGGTAGACTTCTCCAATGCGTCCCATGGCGATGTGAGCTGCCATGCTCTTTCCTAGACTCCAAGTTGGTACATCAAAAGAAAACTCTATGGGCTCAGTGACTGGCATGAACGTCCTTCCTGGAACTTGAACTTGAATCATCCAGCGCTCTTCTTCAGGTAAAGTGGCGTTGTAGGTTCCGGTGAAGCTTGGTACTCCTATATTCAGGTATCTAGTGACTTCCTTCAAGTGACGTCCAAAGGGTGTATCTTCATCCGGTTGCGTGAACTTGTTCCTTGCATCTGCCATCCTAAAGAGTAGAAAAGATGAGAAGTCAGAAGAGAAGAGAGTGAAAAGTGATCTAGGTCTTTTAGCTTAGTGGTCGTGTCCTACAGTCAGCGTGTGCTCTGATACCATCTCTGTAGCGACCAGACCTCAAACAGTCTGATCTCTGTGCTCCGGTGTCATCCCTGGATCAGTAATGCTGACACCACATAGTACTCGGAGGATTTATAGCAGAGTAGCAATCACACACTTATTACATCGAGTGTCTCATAAGAGAACTTATTACAATAAATATGGCTTAAGGCCATCTAATAACGATAACAGCGAAAGGCTTGGAAGATAAGTGAGTCCATCAACTCCAACGGCATCACTGAGTATAGAACCACGACCTAAAAACTCCTTAATCATCGTCTGCAAAGTCTGCAACATTAACGTTGCAGCCCGAAAACGGGTCAGCACATGGAATATGCTGGCAAGGTAACACATAGAGAGTAATGGAATGAAACAGCTATACTATATGCATATTTGGCTGGTGGAAAGCTCTATGGTTACAGTTTTGCGTAAAGCCAATTTTTCCCTACTTCAAAGGAATAGATTTATTTAACTATCATGGTAGTTGTTAAACATTGAGAATGGTTGACAACATTCTCAATCCCAATTAAGCATCGTCATTAAACAAAACCCAACAAAATTAATTTAGAGTAACATGTTGAGATTCACATGATAATCCAAGTACTAGATACTCAAGATGTCCATAACCGGGGACATGGCTAATCATGATTAGTTTATTACACTCTGCAGAGGTTTGCGCACTTTTCCCCACAAGACTCGATCGCCTCCGTTTGGTTTCTCGCACTACAAGGTGTTTGAGAAGACGGATGACCGAGACATAGTCTTTCAGAAGCGCCAGCACCTTACGATCAGGTAGACCGTACCACCTACATCTGCTAGTCTACCACTATAAGAGTTCGCATGACTTAGTCAACTATGCTAGAGCCCATAATAGCTTGTGGCTGCACACGGAAGTTTCTAGTATGAATAGTCTCATGATCCCTTTGAGCCTAGGTGGCGGTCCAAAAGAAAACAGGCAAGTCCTGGAATACCCAGGTGCCTCAATCCACCCAGATGTGTGTTTAAGTTGCCACCTTAGATAAACCATTAATTAACAATCTCACATCTATCATGGATATCACTCACCCAATCCACGTCTACTAGCATAGCATGGCATAATAAGCAAACGTAGAAGTAACTCCCAAAGGTTTGATAATAACAGGTAATAGGTGCTACCTCATCTACTTCCCATCCCACAATTTAATTAGATCCTAATCATGCAATGTGTGAGGATTGATCTAATTCATTAAAACTGGGTAGTCTGAAAGGTATGATCAAAGTGTTACTTGCCTTGCTGATGATCCGCGAAACCTAATGATTCGAAGTAACAAGCGGCGCACTCCGGGTACTCTATCGCAAACAAACAAACAAGCACACAATAAGTACTCATCTAATGCACGGGTAAAACTCAAATAAGAGATCTAACCAGAAGGTTCAACTTAAGAACTCCGGTTGGCAAAAAGAATCAAATCGAACGAAGCAACGAAAATCAAACGGCGAAAGAAAACAACTTCGTTCTAGTAATCTGGATCGAGGGCAAATTTTACAGTAGCAAAAACTTGTTTAAGTTGGTTAAACAGATAGAGGGTTTCGAGACGAATCTCTAGGCGCTTGAATCGCCTGATTCCGATAAACGAGTGAAAAGTTATACTAAAACGAAAATCGGATCAGGAATCGCGATCAGAAAAATCGCGGATTTAATCCGAGAAAAAGAAAAACGCCGAACACCGATTTTTTTTCTATTTTTTTTTCTCTCTTTTTTTTCGGCATGGAAAACGAGGCGTGACGAACCTCGGCGGCCGGATCCGGCTGCGGCGGCGCGGTGGACGACGGCGGCGGCTAGGGCGGGGCGCGCGGGCTAGGGTTTGGGGGCGCGTGTGGCTGGGCTCGGCTGGCTCCCCCGGTTTATAAAGGCCTCCCGGGTTGGTGTCCAGGTCGGACACGGCCCGTTAAGTCGGTTTGCAATTTATTTTTTTAATTTATTCCGCTCGGAAGAAAAAAAGATATACTAAACGGACTCCAAAAATTCCGAAATAAATTTTTGCGGGCTTCTAAAATCAAGCTGCACAAGGTGAACATTTATTTGGGACCTAAGTGCAATTATGAAAAACACACTTTTTTCCTAAATTCAAATAAAACACCGAAAAACTCTGAAATACAATCTTATTTGATTTTATTATTAAATCCTCAATATTTCTTTATTTTGGGAAAGTCATTTTATTCCCTCTCTCATATTTTTGTAATAGAAATAATTGATGATAAAATAAATAAAATCAAATGATCCTATTCTCAAAATTTGAGAAAACTCAAATATGAAAATAACGAAATCCCCAACTCTCTCCGTGGGTCATTGAGTTGCGTAGAATTTCTAGGATCAACCAAAATGCAAAATAAAATATGATATGCATGATGCTCTAATGTATAACATTTCAAATTGAAAATTTGGGATGTTACAGCTACTGCGAGCATTAGTAAGGTACACATCAATAACATGTATATCAAATATACCTTTCACTTTGCCATCCTTCTTATCCACCAAATACTTGGGGCAGTTCCGCTTCCAGTGACCAGTCCCTTTGTAGTAGAAGCACTCAGTTTGAGGCTTAGGTCCAGACTTGGGCTTCTTCACTTGAGCAACAACTTGCTTGCCGTTCTTCTTGAAGTTCCCCTTCTTCCCTTTGCCCTTCTTCTTGAAACTAGTGGTCTTGTTGACCATCAAAACTTGATGCTCCTTCTTGATTTCTACCTCCACAACCTTTAGCATTGTGAAGAGCTCGGGAATTGTCTTATCCATCCCTTGCATATTATAGTTCATCACAAAGCTTTTGTAGCTTGGTGGTAGTGATTGAAGAACTCTGTCAATGACACTATCATCGGGAAGATTAACTCCCAGTTGAGTCAAGTGGTTGTGATACCCAGACATTCTGAGTATATGTTCACTGACAGAACTATTCTCCTCCATCTTGAAGCTATAAAACTTACTGGGGACTTCATATCTCTCAATTCGTGCATTTGCTTGAAATATTAACTTCAACTCCTGGAACATCTCATATGCTCCATGACGTTCAAAACATTGTTGAAGTCCCGATTCTAAGCCGTAAATCATGGCACACTGAACTATTGAGTAGTCAACAACTTTCCTCTGCTAGACATTCATAACATCTGGTGTTGCTCTTGCAGCGGGCTTTGCACCTAGCGGTGCTTCCAGGACGTAATTCTTCTCTGCAGCAATGAGGATAATCCTCAAGTTACGGACCCAGTCCGTGTAGTTGCTACCATCATCTTTCAACTTAGCTTTCTCTAGGAACACATTAAAATTCAAAGGAATAGTAGCATGGGCCATTTATCTACAACAACATAGACATGCAAAATACTATCAGGTACTAAGTTCATGGTAAATTAAAGTTCAATTAATCATATTACTTAAGAACTCCCACTTAGATAGACATCTCTCTAGTCATCTAAATGATCACGTGATCCATATCAACTAAACCATGTCCGATCATCACGTGAGATGGAGTAGTTTTCAATGGTGAACATCACTATGTTGATCATATCTACTATATGATTCATGCTCGACCTTTCGGTCTTAGTGTTCCGAGGCCATATCTGCATATGCTTGGCTCGTCAAGTTTAACCCGATTATACTGCGTGTGCAAAACTGGCTTGCACCCGTTGTATGTGAACGTAGAGCTTATCACACCCGATCATCACGTGGTGTCTCGGCACGACGAACTATAGCAACGATGCATACTCAGGGAGAACACTTATACCTTGAAATTTAGTGAGAGATCATCTTATAATGCTACCATCGTACTAAGCAAAATAAGATGCATAAAGGATAAACATCACATGCAATCAAAATAAGTGATATGATATGGCCATCACCATCTTGTGCCTTTGATCTCCATCTCCAAAGCAGCATCATGATCACCATTGTCACCGGCTTGACACCTTGATCTCCATCATAGCACCGTTGTCGTCTCGCCAACTATTGCTTCTACGACTATCGCTACCGTTAGTGATAAAGTAAAGCAGTTACATGGCGATCGCATTTCATACAATAAAGCAACAACCATATGGTTCCTGCCAGTTGCCGATAACTGTTACAAAACATTATCATCTCATATAACAATTTATATCATCACTTCTTGACCATATCACATCACAACATGCCCTGCAAAAAAAGTTAGATGTCCTCTACTTTGTTGTTGCAAGTTTTACATGGCTTCTACGGGCTTCTAGCAAGAACCGTTCTTACCTACGCATCAAAACCACAACGATTTTTCGTCAAGTGTGCTATTTTAACCTTCAACAAGGATCGGGCGTAGTCAAACTTGATTCAACTAAAGCTGGAAAACAGACACCCACTAGCCACCTGTGTGTGAAGCATGTCGGTAGAACCAGTCTCATGAACGCGGTCATGTAATGTCGGTCTTGGCCGCTTCATCCAACAATACCGCCGAATCAAAGTAAGACATTGATGGTAAGCAGTATGACTATTATCGCCGACAACTCTTTGTGTTATACTCATGCATATAACATCTACGTAATAGACCTGGCTCGGATGCCACTGTTGGGGAATGTAGTATTTCAAAAAATTTACCTACGATCACACAAGATCTATCTAGGATATGCATAGCAACGAGAGGGGAGAGTGTGTATACATACCCTCGTAGACCGAAAGCGGAAGCGTTTAGTAACGCGGTTGATGTAGTCGAACGTCTTCGTGATCCAACTGATCCAAGTACTGAACGCGCGGCACCTCCGCGATCAGCACACGTTCAGGTCGATGATGTCCCTCAAACTTTTGATCCAATTGAGGCCGAGGGAGAGTTCCATCAGCACGACGGCGTGGTGATGGTGATGATGAAGTTACCGATACAGGGCTTCGCCTAAGCACTACAACGATATGACCAAGGTGTGTAAGTGTGGAGGGGGCACCGCATATGGCTAAAAGATCAACTTGTGTGTCTTTGGGGTGCCCCCTCCCCACGTATATAAAGGGGGGAGGAGGAGGCCAGCCAAGGTGTGGTGCGCCAAGGGGGGAGTCCTACTTGGACTCCCGGTCCAAGTAGGATTCGACCCCCCTTTTCCTATTCCTACAAGGAGAAGGGGGAAAGAGGAGAAGGAGAGAAGGAAAGGGGGCAGCCCCCAACCCTAACCCAATTCGGATTGGGCTTGGGGGGGCTTGTGCCTCCACCCAGCCTCCGCCTCCTCTCTTCCACTAGGGGCCATGAAGGCCCATTAACCCCTCGGTGGGTTCCGGTAACCCCCCAGTACTCCGGAAAATGCCCGAACCTATTCGAAACCATTCCGGTGTTCAAACATAACCTTACAATATATCAATCTTTATGTCTCGACCATTTCGAGACTCCTCGTCATGTTCGTGATCTCATCCAGGACTCTGAACAAACTTCGGTTCATCAAAACACGAAACTCATAATACAAATCGTCATTGAACGTTAAGCGTGCAGACCCTACGGGTTTGAGAACTACATAGACATGACCGAGACATATATCCAGTCAATAACCAATAGCGTAACCTGGATGCTCATATTGGCTCCTACATATTCTATGAAGATCTTTATCAGTCAAACCGCATAACAACATACGTTGTTCTCATTGTCATCGGTATGTTACTTGCCCGAGATTTGATCGTCGGTATCATCATACCTAGTTCAATCTCGTCACCGGCAAGTCTCTTTACTCATTCCGTAATGTATCATCCCGTGGCTAACTCATTAGAGACATTGCTAGCAAGACTCATAGTGATGTGCATTATCGAGAGGGCCCAGAGATACCTCTCCGATACACGGAGTGACAAATCCTAATCTTGATCTATGCCAACTCAACAAACACCATCGGAGACACCTGTAGATCATCTTTATAATCACCCAGTTACGTTGTGATGTTTGATAGCACACAAGGTGTTCCTCCGGTATTCGAGAGTTGCATAATCTCATAGTTTGAGGAACATGTATAAGTCATGAAGAAAGCAATAGCAGAAAAACTAAACGATCATAATGCTAAGCTAAGGATGGGTCTTGTCCATCACATCATTCTCTAATGATGTGATCCCGTTTATCAAATGACAACACATGTCTATGGCTAGGGAACTTAACCATCTTTGATTAATGAGCTAGTCAAGTAGAGGCATACTAGGGACACTTTGTTTGTCTATGTATTCACACATGTACTAAGTTTCCGGTTAATGCAATTCTAGCATGAATAATAAACATTTATAATGATATAAGTATATATAAATAACAACTTTATTATTGCCTCTAGGGCATATTTCCTTCAATAGGGGCTTACCCTGACCCCAAAGCCAGGGCGACAGAGCACTACATGCAGAATCAAGGAGCCCCGCCACCGCGCTTGAACACGCTTACGTCCAACATCGCTCCACCATGTTTAGGTCACGTGGTGATCACACACCCATTCCCACAACCGTTCATAGTGCGCTGTGTCGAGAAGTACTCCAGCGACACAAAACTCCATCATTGGCTCAACGATTACCCAGCGGCAATCGAGATGGCCAACGAAGACATCAACAACGCACTACGACACGTTCCTATGTGTCTCATCGGACATACATGCTCTTGGTTGAGCGGCCTCCCGCCCAACTCCATCAACAGCCAGGTCGACTTCGAGCATGCCTTCCTCAACAATTTTGGGGCACATACCAGTGCCCAAGGAGTGGCGTCGACCTCCAGAACATTATACAGGGCGACAACGAGTCCATCCATGACTTTGTTGCAGGGTGACTCAAGAAGAGAAACACGTTAACCAATATCTCCAATGGAAATGCCATCGAAACATTTGGCAATGGCGTGCAAGACCCCTTCTTCCGCTGCAAGCTCAATAAGAAGAGGGGAGAGAGCAAGCTAACATCAATGGCAACCCTCATGAAGATAGCCAACGACTATGCTAGAGGCGTGGAGATCACATAGACGGGTCGACAACCTGAAAAACGTGGAGCCCGTTGGCAGTGACAACTCCAAAGCCCGTGGTAACAAAGGCAAGGAAGAACACAAGAGGAAAGAAGAGCAAGACTCAGAGCTAGTCACTTCGAAAAAAGCAAGCCGAAAGAAGCCAGGATAAAGAATCAAAGTTGGGGTGGCAAGTCCAGGTGGTTGATACATCTCCATCGTATCTACTTTTCCTAACGCTTTTGCTCTTATTTTGGACTCTAATTTGCATGATTTGAATGAAACTAACCGGAACTAACCTGAACTAACGCATGGTGTTGTTTTTGTGCAGAAAAAAAATTCCCAGAATTGGACGAAACTTTTTGGAGTTTTTTATGGAATAAATGAAGAATATTGGAACCAAGATCCACCAGAGGGGCCACCCTATGCCCACAAGGCACCAGGGCGCACCTACCCCCTGGGTGCGCCCTGGTGGGTTGTGGGGCCCTCATGGCTCCGCTGACCCTAATCTGGATACTATAAATTCCTATTTCCCAAGAAAAAAACAAGAGAGGAAGTTTAATCGCGTTTCACAATATGGAGCCACTGCCACCTCCTATTCTTCATCGAAAGGCCAGATCTGGAGTCCATTCTGGGCTCCGGAGAGGGGGATTCGCCGTCATCGTCATCACCAACAACCCTCCATCACCAATTTCATGATGCTCACCATCGGGAGTGAGTAATCTCTTCGTAGGCTTGCTGGACGGTGATGGGTTGGATGAGATTCATCATGTAATAGAGTTAGTTTTGTTAGGGCTTGATCCCTAGTATCCACTATGTTCTGAGATTGATGTTGTTGTGACTTTGTTGTGCTTAATGCTTGTCACTGGGGCTCGAGTGCCATGATTTCAGATTTGAACCGTTTGTGTTTTCACAAATATATTTGTGTTCTTGATCCTACCATGCAAGTTATATGCACCTATTACATGTTATGATCCGCATACCCCAAGGTGACAATAATTGGGATTCTTTCCGGTGATTACCGTAGTTTGAGGAGTTCATGTATTCACTATGTGTTAATGCTTTGTTCCGGTTCTCTATTAAAAGGAGGCCTTAATATCCCTTAGTTTCCTTATGGACCCCGCTGCCACGGGAGGGTAGGACAAAAGATGTCATGCAAGTTCTTTTCCATAAGCACGTCTGACTATTTACGGAATACATGCCTACATTACATTGATGAATTGGAGCTAGTTCTGTGTCGCCCTAGGTTATGACTGGTACATGATGAATATTATCCAATGTTATTACCGATCCAATACCTATGAGCTTTTCATATATTGTTCTTGCTGAGTTACTATTACTATTGCTACTATCACAACTGCTACAAAATTACTGGTACCATTGTTACCGTTACTATTACTGTTACCATTACTCCTATCACTACCAAATTACCGTACTACTATGCTACTGATCACTTTGCTGCAAATATTTAGTCTCCAGGTGTGGTTGAATTGACAACTCAACTGCTAATACTTAAATATTCTTTGGCTCCCCTTGTGTTGAATTGATACGTCTCCAATGCGTCTACTTTTCCTAATGCTTTTCCTCTTGTTTTGGACTCTAATTTGCATGATTTGAATGAAACTAACCCTGGACTGACACTGTTTTCAGCAGAACTACCATGGCGTTGTTTTTTGTGCAGAAATAAAAGTTCTTGGAATAGAACGAAACTTTGCGAGGAATTTTTATATAATATATAAGAATTTCTGGAGCCAATACCTACCGGAGAGGGGCCCCTGGGTGGGTACAACCCACCAAGGCGCCCCCCCTCTCCTGGCACGCCCATGTGAGTTGTCCCCACCTGGTGGCCCCGCTGACCCTGAAACCAACACTATAAATTCCTATTTTCGAAGAAAAAAATCAGGGAGAAAGAATTATCGTGATCCACGAGACGGAGCCGCCACCAAGCCCTGTTCTTCCTCGGGAGGGTAGATCTGGAGTCCATTTGGGGTTCCGGAGAGGGGGATCTTCATTCTTCGGCATCACCAACCCTTCTCCATCGCCAATTCCATGATGCTCCCCACCGGGAGTGAGTAATTCCTTCGTAGGCTCGCTGGTCGGTGAGGAGTTGGATGAGATTCATCATGTAATCGAGTTAGTTTTGTTAGGGCTTGATCCCTAGTATCCACTATGTTCTTAGATTGATGTTGCTATAACTTTGTCATGCTTAATGCTTGACACTTTGGGCCCGGGTACCATGATTTCAGATCGGAACCGTTTATGTTATCATCATTATATCCATGTTCTAGATCCGATCTTGCAAGTTATAGTCACCTACTACGTGTTATGATCTGACAACCCCAGAGTGATAACAACCGAGCCCACTCCCGGTGATGACCATAGTTTGAGGAGTTCATGTATTCACTATGTGTTAATGCTTTGTTCTGGTTCTCTATTAAAAGGAGGCCTTAATATCCCTGAGTTTCCAATATGGACCCCACTGCCACAGGAGGGTAGGACAAAAGATGTCATGCAAGTTCTTTTAATAAAGCATGTATGACTATTTATAGAATACATGCCTACATTATATCGATGAACTGGAGCTAGTGCCGTGCCACCCTAGGTTATAACTGTCACATGATGAATATCATCCAACAAGTCACCGATCCAATGCCTACAAAATTTTCCATATTGTTTCTGCTAAGTTACTACTGCTATCATCACTGTTACACTTGCTACAAAATTACTGCTATCACTGTTACTGTTACTATTGCTGCTGTCACTAATATCAAAACTATCAAACTACTTTGCTACCGATCATTTTGCTGCAGATAATTAATCTCCAGGTGTGCTTGAATTGACAACTTAGGTGATAATACCTTCAAATATTCTTTGGCTCCCCTTGTGTCGAATTTATAAATTTGGGTTGAATACTATACCCTCGAAAATTGTTGCGATCCCCTATACTTGTGGGTTATCAAGCCCTTTTTCTGGCGCCGTTGCCGGGGAGCATAGCTATATTTGTTGAGTCACTTGGGATTATTATCATATTATCACTATGAAGAATCTGAAGGATCCTAAGACTAAAATATTTCCCTCAAGGACGAGGGGAGGTAAGGAACTGCCATCCAGTTCTGCTTTAGATTCACCTTCTGTTATGAATAAACTTGCAACACCACCACATGCTATTAATTCTGATATGTCGCAAGTTATTGATGATGCTACTTCTACTATGAATGATGCTTATGATGATGCTAGTACCTTGCTTGATAATGATGATGTGCCACTTGGTGAATTTCTTGATAAACAAATTGCTAGAGTTATACAGCATGATGTTGTTGAATCTGATGATGAGTTTGAAACTGAATCTCCTGAAGCACCTGCTAGAACTAGCCTTCCTAGATGTGAATTGCCCAAGGTACCGGAAGGTTATGTTATGAGTGAAGAAACAACTAGAGATATTCTTGCTTGCAATGATAGAGATGATCTAGAGAAATTATTACACAAGTATAAAGAAAAATCTCTGAATGCTAGAATGAAATGTGATCCTAAGTTTGCTACTTCACCTATATTTATTGATGATAAGGATTATGAATTCTCTGTCGACCCAGAATTAATTGCTTTGGTTGAATCTGATCCATTCCATGGTTATGAAACTGAAACTGTTGTGGCACATCTTACAAAGTTGAATGACATAGCCACCCATTTTTACTCATGATGAGAAGACTCACTATTACTTTATTCTCAAATTATTTCCTTTCTCATTAAAGGGTGATGCTAAAGCTTGGTACAATACTCTTTCTCTTGGTTGTGTGCGTAGTTCTGAGGATATGATTTATTACTTGTCTGAAAAATGTTTTCCTGCTCATAAGAAACAAGTTGCCTTACAGGAAATATTTAACTTTGTGCAAACTAAAGAAGAGAGTCTCCCACAAGCTTGGGGGAGGATTTGCCAGTTACTTAATGCTTTGCCTAACCATTCTCTTAAGAAAAATGAAATGATTGATATCTTCTATAATGGACTAACCGATGCTTCTAGGGACTTCCTAGATAGTTGTGTTGGTTGTGTTTTCAGGGAACGAACTATTGGACAAGCTGAAGAATTATTGAATAACATATTGAAAAACTATGATGATTGGACTATTCCTAAACCACCATCTAAACCCACTCTGAAGAAGAGGGGTATATTATATCTCAGTCCTGAAGATATGCAAGAGGCAAAGAAATCTATGAAGGGAAAATGTATTAAAGCCGAGGATGTTAAAAATTCACCTCCTATTGAAGAAATACATGGGCTTAATACACCACCACTGCCTAAGGTGGTAGAGGTAAATTCTCTTATGAAGTTTAATGATAATGACAATCCTCACAATATGCATCCTAGTCAATGCCTTTACGAGTTTGAAAATTATATTAGAAAACAAGATCACTTCAATGCAAATGTTATGAAACAATTGAAATACAATTCTGATATGATTGCTCGCTTGAGTGACTTGTTATTTAGAATATCAAATGATGTTAGAGGTGTTGGAAAGCATGCTTCTATGGTTCAAACTCAGTTAGAACAAGTTGCTAAATCTCAAAGAGAATTACTTGATGAAATGAATAATAATATGCATGACTTTGCTAGAGTTGCAACTAGAGGAGGTAAAATGATTCAGGAACCACGTTATCCTGAGGGACGCCCTAAAAGAATTGAACAAGATTCACAAAGAGCTAACACTAGTGCATCTAGTTCTTCTAAAAAGAAGAAGAAAAAGAAAAATGATAGGACTTCACATGCTCCTAGTGAACATGAAATAGAGAAACCTCCTAATAATGATAATGAAATTTCTATCTCTGATGCTGAAACTCAATCTGGCAATGAACACTCACCTACTGATAATCAAAAAGTTAATGATGGGGTTCATGAAGACTCTCAACCAACCAATGATAAAGAACCGGATAATGATGTTGAGATCCCTGTTCAAGAATTCATCCGATTAACCAGTTAACTTGCCGATTAATCCCTAATCATAGGGTCACCGAGTAGCCGATAAACTGATAAATCGTCCGATTAATTGATTAAATGGCCGATTAACATGCTGAATAGCCTATTAATCCCTTACTCGCCAGCCAACCGAGCAGTTACCAATTAATGATTTCCTCAATAATGGTTGAGATAGAACCACTTGTTGATCTTGATAACCCACAAACTAAAAATAAAAGATATGACAAAAGAGACTTTGTTGCTAGAAAACACGGTAAAGAAAGAGAACCGTGGGTTCAAAAACCTATGCCTTTTCCACCCAAGTCAACTAAAAAGAATGATGATAAAGAATTTGGACGCTTTGCTGAAATGCTGAGGCCAGTCTTTTTGCGTACTCGCTTGACTGATATCTTGAAAATGCCTCCTTATGCACAGTATATGAAAGACATCATCACAAATAAGAGAAAAATACCGGAAGCTGAAATCTCTACTATGCCTGCTAATTATACTTTTAAAGATTGAGTACCTAAAAAACTTGGAGATCTAGGAATACCAACTGTACCTTGCTCTATCAAAAAGAGTTGTGTCAAAACTGCTTTGTGTGATTTAGGAGCAGGTGTTAGTGTTATGCCTTTCTCTTTATATAAAAGACTTGACTTGAATAAACTCACACCTACTGAAATATCTTTGCAAATGGCTGACAGATCAACTGCCACACCTATCGGTATCTGTGAGGATGTGCCCGTTGTTGTTGCTAATGTTACTATTTTGACTGACTTTGTTATACTTGAGATGCCGGAGGACGATAACATGTCGATTATCCTTGGTAGACCCTTCTTGAACACTGCAGGGCTGTTATTGATTGCAATAAAAGCAAGATCACTTTTCATATTAATGGCAATGAGCATACGGTGCACTTACCGAAGAAACAATTCCAAGTGAACGGTATTAATGTTATTGAAAAATCTCCGACAATCACTATTGGAAGTTTTCAAATACCTCTACCTACTGTCAAAAAGAAATATGAAATACTTATTGTTGGGGAAATGCATATCCCCATTGAGGTAACTTAGTGATTTACGGAAGTTCTTCGGTTTCATGCTAATCGAAAGTGGTTGTTAATAAGACTTGATCGACCTTATTAATGGATCATTTTTGAATGGTATGAAGTTGATGAATTTAGTAAGCACTACCTTCCGTCCCTACCTTTTGTTTTCTGTTTTTATTAGTTAAATAAAATAAAATGCCATGTTTTGTCTGTTTTCTGAATTTTCCGTGTAATAAAAAATGACCCAAAAATAAAAGTTCTCAGAATGCCCTGAAAAGTTTACACGATTTTTTTTGAATATTTGAGAATTTTTGGTGCAATAAATATCAGAGGGAGGTGCACCAGGTGGGCAGAACCCACCTGGGTGCGCCAGCACCCCCAGGCGTGCCCTGGTGGGTTGTGGTCCCCATGTGGGCCCCCTCACTTACCTCTTCATCCCACATCATCACTTACGTCTAGAAAAAAATCTCCATTGCTCTCTCTCCCATGTTCTTGAGCTCAAACCCGCGGATTTTGATCTCTTTGCTCGAAGCTTAGTTTCCGAAACTATTTTGGGGGATTGTTGCTTGGTATGTGACTCCATCGTTTATCCAATTAGTTTTTGCTTTAGTGGTTTATGTTTTGAATAATTAGTTACTATTGGTGCTGCAGTAGATGTGCTTGCGTGTTAAATTCTCAGTGTTCTAATTAGTTTGAATGCTTGCTATGGCCTCTATGTATCCCTATGAGTCGTTGCTACCAATCTTACAAAGTTTTGTTGACAAATATTTATCACTCCAAAATTTTTATTTTCAGACAATTGTACGCGGACATGAATATCTTAAGGAAGTTTGGCTCTAAGAAGAACTCCAAGGGTGTTATTGGGGAGTCTTCTGACAGTGATCTCCACCCTCGGAGGTTGCCAGAGGTACGACCGTGCGAACGGCCGCATACCCCGTTCCTCGAAGAGGCGGGAATCCTTCAGGAGTTCATGCAATATGTTGTAAATGCCGGCCTCACCGACTTCATCGTAGATGAGTGTGACCAGCACCAAATCCTCACAAATATCTTTGTTCAGAGTTTTACTTTCCTACCTAGGAATAATCCTCCTGAAGTGAGCTTCAATTTATATGCCGAAAACCATCAGATACCACTTACTAAATTTTGTGATATATGCTTGATCCCTTCTGATGGGAGCTTAGCTGAGCCTAGGCCGGCTGGGTTTGAGTATATTTATCGCACTTTGACATTGGGAGATGAGAGAGGGGTGTCAGCCACTACGGCTGCTAGCATACACTTTCCTGCCTTACATTATTTTGCCTTATTTGTTGCTAAGTGCTTGCTTGCTAGAAAGAAAGTAGGTGCGCTCAGTGCACCAGACTTTGCTGTTTTACGCGAGCACTAGAGGGCGACAACACCCATAGCTTGGGAGCTATTGTGGCTCGTCGCCTCCATCTTAATAAATCACAGGGTGAAATACATGGTGGGATATTTTCTACTCGTTTGGCGGCTCACTTTGAGGTTGAGATACACCCTCATGATTACCCTTTGACCAAGGTCTACCTAGACATGGCAGCCATGGAGCACCATCATTTTCTTGAACGAGATTATCTTGACATTCCTATTCCTTGTAACCTAGTTTTTAGCGTTAAAACTCGTGATATTATTCCACTGCCTGCACCTACTTTGTTTGATTCTACTGCCAGGGGCGGATATAGGATTATGCCCGCGGACACCATCGCCTACCGGAACGCTCAGGCTGCTGCGAAAGCGGTACATGAGGAGCCTCTGCAGTGGAATGAGTGGATGCCCGCTCCTCAGCACCCCTACTACCCTCCAGGCTACTGATCGACTACCAAGTTAGGCCAAAAGCCTAAGCTTGGGGGAGTATGTGTTTCCACCGACTTTACATTCATGTTCACTTATTCCATTTGTCGGTGTCCACACTTTTTCATTGTACCATCCAAGCTTAGAATTATTTTCTTGCTTTCTTCTTGTGTGTTTGATAAATTTTAGAAAACCCAAAAAAATAGTTGTAGTTAATTTACTTTCTATGCATGCTTAGCTGTAGTATTAAATAGAAAACCCAAAAAGATTTCCTTGTTCTTCTTTTGCTTGTTGGGAGCTTTCCCGTGTAAATAGTTTTTCTCATTTTTCCCCTTATTCGCTTGTACAAGAAAACCAAAAACTCCAAGAATATTTCAGTGTGTCTCTCTGAATTTCTTTTCTTTTTATTCGAGTCGTACCAAGGAGAAGACCACGATGAAAATGTTGAGTGGCTCTCAATTGAATAATTGTTGAACTAATAAAGAGCACATTTTACCTTGTCTTCTCCTGTTGAATAAAATGTTTTGCAGATTCCAGCTTAGTCCATGGCACTCTTGCACTATTATTATTTTCATATCATTCGGTCGTGCAAGTGAAAGGCAATAATGACGACATTCGATGAACTGGTCGTGGCAGAGAGAAACTGATATGAACTCGACTTGTTCTGTCTGTGTAAATATGTTTAACCTAGCATCCATGATTCAGCCCATTATGATTAAACATGTTTGCAATGACAATTAGGGATTATAGTTTCTAATGCCATGCATAAGTAGCTGGGAGTTGATAATGATTTATCTTGGATATCAACATAGCGTTAAAATGATTGTGATGTAGTATGATGATATGGTATCCTCCTTTGAATGTTCAAGTGGCTTGACTTGGTACATGTTCATGCATGTAGTTGAATCAAAACCAACATAGCCTCTATAATGTTTATGTTCATAGTGATCATATCCTACTCATGCGAGTGTCCAATGTTACTTATGCATAATGCATGGTCATGATCGTTGTTGCTCTCTAGCTGGCCGCTTCTCAATCTAATTGCTAGCCTTCGCCTATACTAAGTGGGGATTATGCTTGTACATCAAAAACCTTGAACCCAAAGTTATTCTAGACGAGTCCACCATATCTACCTATATGCGGTATTACCCTGCCGTCCTAAGTAAATTTGCATGTGCCACCTCTAAAAACTTCTAAAAAATTATCCATTTTGTGTGCCTGGATCATTCATGGAACGATAGGAGGTGGTCGGTATCTTCCATGCTAAGCGGGTTATTCTCAGGTCGAGTGTTTATTCACTCGCCATCGCACGAGAAAAGGGCGGTAATAGGGATGCCCAGTCCCAAACTGCAAAATACAAAATGAGTTAATCGCTCGAATAATCAAACAAAAACTCCCAATGTAGTCAAAACCTTTACTTTTATCGCTTGGGAACCGCCACTAGCCATATTGATAACTGATGACCGTGAAGTGAATAAGAAGGGTGCATGTCTCAAAATATCATTTATCTCTGTTTTAAATTTGAGCTCTGGCACCTCTGCAAATCACTGCCTCCCTCTGTGAAGGGACTTTCTATTTTAATTTTATGTTGTGTTACCACCTTCTAAAACAAGCACCAGAAACCTAGTAGAGCATAGTTGCCATGATTTATGCATTGTGTATAGCTAGTGTTGGGTGCATCATGACTGGATCTTTTCTACCATGAATTACAATGTTTAGTCGCTGCTTGAACTTTGGAGGTGCTCTGCATTTATGTTTTGCGGTCTCGAAAAGGGCTAGCAAGATACCACTATTGTCATATTATATCATGGTTATTTTGACAATGTGTTGCTGTTTGAGATATCTTATTATTGCTCGCTAGCTGATTATGTCATTGATATGAGTCATTATAATCTTTAAGAGTTATTGTCGACATGGTTAGTTATAATGTTGGCTGAAAACCTGGGTGTTGTTTAATCTTATTTATGCAAACAAGAGCAAAAGAGTTCGTAAAAGTTTTTCTTCTTCACTTTCAGTTTATCAACTGAATTGCTTGAGGACAAGCAAAGGTTTAAGCTTGGGGGAGTTGATATGTCTCCAACGTATCTACTTTTCCTAACGCTTTTCCTCTTGTTTTGGACTCTAATTTGCATGATTTGAATGAAACTAACCCTAGGCTTACGGTATTTTCAATAGAACGATGTCAACTACATGATCATGTAAAGCAATATGACAATGATGATGTGTGTCATAATAAACGGAACGGTGGAAAGTTGCATGTCAATATATCTCGGAATGGCTATGGAAATGCCATAATAGGTAGGTATGGTGGCTGTTTTGAGGAAGGTATATGGTGGGTTTATGGTACCGACGAAAGCTGCGCGGTACTAGAGAGGCTAGCAATGGTGGAAGGGTGAGAGTGCATATAATCCATGGACTCAACATTAGTCATAAAGAACTCACATACTTATTGCAAAAATCTATTAGTCATCGAAACAAAGTACTGCATGCATGATCCTAGGGGGATAGATTGGTAGGAAAAGACCATCGCTCATCCCCGACCACCACTCATAAGGAAGACAATCAAAAAAAATTCTCATGCTCCAACTTCGTTACATAACGGTTCACCATACGAGCATGCTACGGGACTCACAAACCTCAACACAAGTATTTCTCAAATTCACAACTACTTACTAGCATGAATCTAATATGACCATCTTCATATCTCAAAACAATCATAAGGAATCAAACTTCTCATAGTATTCAATGCACTATATATGAAAGTTTTTATTATATCCCTCTTGGATGCCTATCATATTAGGACTAAATTTATAACCAAAGAAAATTACCATGTTGTTTAAAGACTCTCAAAATAATATAAGTGAATCCTAAGAGTTCATCAATTTCTATAAAATAAAACCACCGCCGTGCTCTAAAAAGATATAAGTGAAGCACTAGAGATAAAATGGCCTAGCTCAAAAGATATAAGTGAAGCACATAGAGTATTCTAATAAATCACGATTCATGCGTGTTTCTCCCAAAAGGTGTGTACAACAAGGATTATTGTGGAAAACTAAAAAGCAAAGACTCAAATAATACAAGATGCTCCAAGCAAAACACATATCATGTGGTGAATAAAAATATAGCCTCAAGTAAAGTTAGCGATAGACGAAGACGAAAGAGGGGATGCCTTCTGGGGCATCCCCAAGCTTAGGCTCTTGGTTGTACTTAAATTATCTTGGAGTGCCTTGGGAATCCCCAAGCTTAGGCTCTTGCAACTCCTAATTCCATAGTCCATCAAATCCTTACCCAAAATTTGATAACTTCACAACACAAAAATCAACAGAAAATCTCATAAGCTTCATTGGTATAAGAAAATAAATCACCACTTTTGGTACTTTTGTGAACTCATTATTTATTTATATTGGTGTAATATCTACTATACTCTAACTTTTCCATGGTTCATACCCCCCGATACCACCCATAGATTCATCAAAATAAGCAAACAACACATTGAAAACTAAATCTGTCAAAAACAGAACAGTGTGTAGCAATCTGGATATTACGAATACTTCTGTGACTCCACAAATTCTGAAACATTAGGACGACCTAATAAATTTATTTATTAATCTTTTTAAAAGGGAATTAGTATTTTATCATGTTTCTGTTAAATATGAGAATTGTTTTCCTGAGTGCAAAAGTTTCTGTTTTTCAGCAAGATCAAATCAACTATCACCGTAAGCTATCCCAAAGGTCTTACTTGGCACAAACACTAATTAAAACACAAAGTCGCATCTAACTAGAGGATAGATGAATTATTTATTTGCAAAACATAACCTAAAAAGCAAAAACAAAAATAAAATTGGGTTCCCTCCCAACAAGCGCTATTGTTTAACGCCCTTAGTTAGGCATAAAACACGAATAGATCTAGGTATTCTCATATTTGGCATGCAATCCATAAGTAGCTCTCATAATAGATTCATAAGGCAATTTAATTTTCTTTCTTAGAAAGTGTTTCATGCCCTTATTTAAAGGAAATTGAAATCTAATGTTTACTTCTTTCATATCAATTATTGCACCAATCATTCTAAGGAAAGGTCTACCAAGAATAATAGGACATGTAGGATTGCAATCTATATCAAGAACAATGAAATCTACGGGCACATAATTCCTATTTGCAACAATAAGAACATCATTAATCCTTCATGTATGTTTCTTAATAGTGGAATCCGCAAGATGCAAATTTAAGGAACAATCTTGAAATTCATGGAAACCTAACACATCATAGAAAGTTTTTGGAATCGTGGAAACGCTAGCACCCAAATCACACAAAGCATGGCACTCATAATCTTTAATATTAATCTTAATAGTAGGTTCCCACTCATCATAAATTTTTCTCAGAATAGAAACTTCCAATTCAAGCTTTTCTTCAAAAGATTGCATCATAGCATCAACAATATGTTTAGTAAAAGCTTTGTTTTAATTATAAGCATGAGGAGAATTCAACATGGATTGCAACAAGGAAATACAATCTATTAAAGAACAATTATCATAACAAAATTCCTTGAAATCCAAAAGAGTGGGTTCATTGCTACCTAAAGTTTTGACCTCTCCAATCCCATTTTTATCAATTTTTGCATCAAGATCTAAAAACTCTGAATCATTGGGACGCCTTTTAACTAAAGTTGACTCATATCCACTCCCATCTTTATCAAGATTTATATTGGAGAACAAATATTCAATAGGAGTCACATCAATCACTTTAAGATCTTCATCATTATTTTCATGAAACTAGAAGAACACGTTTTTACAAACCAATCTTTTTTAGTACGCATCTTAGCGGTTCTTTCTTTGCACTCATCAATAGAAATTCTCATAGCTTTGATAGACTCATTGATATCATGCTTGGGTTGAATAGATCTAAATTTAAATGAATAAACATCAAGAGAAATTCTATCCACCTTCCTAGCCAAATCATCAATCTTAAGCAATTTTTCTTCAATCAAAGCATTGAAATTCTTTTTGCGAACTCATAAATTCTTTAACACTATTTTCAAAATCAGAGGGCAACTTATTATAATTTCCATAAGAATTGTTGTAGGAATTACCATAATTATTAGAGGAATTACTAGGAAACGGCCCAGGATTAAAATTACCTCTATACACGTTATTACCAAAATTGTTCCTACCAACAAAATTCACATCTATAAATTCATTATTATTTTCAATCAAAGTAGACAAAGGCATATCATTAGGATCAATAGGAGAACTCTTGTTAGCAAATAATTTCATAAGCTCATCCATCTTTCCACTAAAAACATTAATCTCTTCAATCGCATGCACCTTTTTACTAGTAGAAGATCTTTCGGCATGCCATTGAGAATAATTAACCATAATATTATCTAGGAGTTTAGTAGCTTCTCCTAAAGTAATTTCCATAAAAGTACCTCCCGCGGCCGAATCTAAAAGATTTCTAGAAGCAAAATTCAATCCACCATAGAAAATTTGTATAATCATCCACAAATTCAAACCATGAGTAGGGCAATTTTGTATCATCAATTTCATCCTCTCCCAAGGTTGTGCAACATGTTGATGATCAAGTTGCTTAAAATTCATAATATCGTTCCTAAGGGAGATGATCTTAGCGGGAGGAAAATACTTGGAAATAGAAGCATCTTTACACTTATTCCATGAATCAATACTATTTTTAGGCAAAGATGAAAACCAAGTTTTAGCACAATCTCGAAGCGAGAATGGAAATAGCATCAATTTAACAATATCATTATCCACATCTTTTTTATTTTGCATATCACACAAATCAATGAAATTGTTTAGATGGGATGCGGGATCTTCACTAGGAAGGCCGAAAAATTGATCTTTCGTAATAAGATTCAGCAAAGCGGCATTAATTTGACAAGATTATGCATTAGTAGTGGGAGCAATTTGGAGTACTAATAAAATCATTAGTATTGGTGTTGGAAAAGTCACACAATTTAGTGTTCTCTTAAGCCATCATGACAAAGCAAGCAATCCAACACACGAGCACACAAAAAGCAAGCGAAGAAGACGAACGGAAGAGGGGCGAAGGAAAGGCAAACCTTTTCGAAAATCATATTAGAAGTGGGGAAGTGGAAAATGAGAGGCGAATGGCGAATAATGTAATGCAAGAGATGAGAGTTTATGATGGGTACTTGGTATGGCTTGACTTGGCGCAGATCTCCCTGGCAACGACGCCAGAAAATCTTCTTGCTACTTCTTGAGGTTGCGTTGGTTTTTCCCTTGAAGAGGAAAGGGTGATGCAGCAAAGTAGAGATAAGTATTTCCCTCAGTTTGAGAACCAAGGTATCAATCCAGTAGGAGACAACGCAGAAGTCACTGAATACCTGCACAAACAATCAAACAACTTGCACCCAACGCGATAAAGGGGTTGTCAATCCCTTCACGGTTACTTGCAAAAGTGAGATCTGATAGAGATAGATAAACAATAAAGTAAATATTTTTTTGTATTTTTTGTTTATAGATTGAAAATAAAAGATTGCAAAATAGTAGATCAGAAACTTATATGATGGAAAATAGACCCGGGGGCCATACACTAGTACAACGAGGTGCTATACAAACGGTTTTAAACCCCTTTCTGCGATGGCATTTGGAACCGTTGCCAAGTGAGTGTGGGCGATAGGGGGGTCCTTCCCACACGACCCAAGAACCGTCGAGGATATGCCTTCCTGGCACACACACGCTCGGCAAAATGAGGTCGTGTGCGACCAGCGAGCGATCAAATACGGTTATACGTACGGTAGTGCTAAAAACAATTATACATGAGAAATCATTTCCGGTCGTAAGTACATCCCACACAGTGAGTCCTCGCTAAACGTTTCCGTTCGTATATACATCCCACACAGTCGCTCCAAGGAAAACGTTTCCGTTCTCAGGTACATCACACACGATATTAACAATTTTATCATTTTCGTTATTGAATGCATCACACACAGTGTGTAGAAGAAACTGTGTGGCAAAGGTTGTCCATCACACACAGTTTTTATGTGGTAAACGTTTGCACAAGGTGGCCTAACGCAAACAATTTTCAAAAGAAGGTCATGTGTGATTGTTCATTGATCCAACACGGTTTATTCCTAGAAACTCTGTGTGTTGCCTGAGGTCATTGCCCATGGTATTTTCTCAATAACCGTTTGCAATAGCAAAACCCAATTAGCGGGCTAATTGCCATATTATTAATAATCCATTTATTAATCTAATTGACATTCACATTAAGCACATAATATATTTCATTTCCATATTAAGGAAGCAGGATTTCATAATTGAAATACATCAGAGTACAACATGATAAACTTCAGCACTCAGCTACCCCATTGCACAATTGCACCAGCACCAAGTTTCACATGCAACATGTAGAACCTTTCGAAATTAGCATCATAGACGGTACATAGACAGATGCATCTCATCTGGAAAACTGCTGTAGCGGAAGGCAAATATTGAGCCTTCATTCATGTTGAATATATTTGCAACTTTAGGTCAGTTCCTGTGGATGATTGACCGTCTGTCCTTCGTTCTCTTCAGGAACACTTCAATATTGAACCGTGGGTGTTGTATGAAAACCTTCCTCGCCTCCTGACCATAGAGGTGGTTTGAGAGGTAATCATCAGTGAACTGCTTTGGAAAGGCCTGAAAACAAGGATGTGCATAAATATCTTATCTATATTGGAAATGGGGCAAAGGAATAAAAAATGCAAGGTATAATAGTTAGTACCATCTTGTAGTGAACTGTTGTCTTCTTCATTGTGCAGACAAAGATCTTGTTGTTTTTTGTCGGTAATTTCTTTATCCTAACAATCTTTCTGAGTTTCTTGACTTGATTGATATTCATGGACAACTCATTTCCCCATACGCAAAAAGGGTCGAACAGTGGGTCAAAATCTCTGACAGCACAACCTACATGTGCAAGACCAAATTGTTAAAAACCTAAATATTAGAATGGTTCTTGCAATTTCACAATAATGTGCTATTATACAACGAACCATGCATGTGCTAACCTCGATTGTAAACCTCAGTGCTTCCCATTATTTCTCTGCAACACATATAAGGTAGTTAGTCATCAGGTTAAGTAAGGGTTTGCATGCTATCAGTAAAATATGTTAATGAAAAATAAGCACATTGCAGATTCATCAGATTAATTCAAGCCACATGGAAAACCCATTTATACAAACCAAGCATGATTAAGAACTAGGAAATATAGCACTTGTAAATGTTTCTCATGTATTAAGTGCAGCCAAATTCGATTTATTCCTCACATGCACAACAATACAAAATTCTACCCATGACAATTGGACATCGCATTGCAGAATTGAACCAAGCAGTTAACTAAACACCACAACAAATGAACCAAACATTAACTGAGCACCACATTGCACAATATAACATACTCCTAATGGAAGATTAGACACTTAACCAAACCAAGCATGCTTAACAACTTGGGAATGTAGCAATTGTATTTGTTTATCATGTATTTACTACAACCAAATTCAATTTATTCCTCACATGGTATACAATAACAGAATACACCCACAACAATTGAACATCGCATTGCAGAATTGAACTAAACAGTTAACTAAACAACACACCAAATGAACCAAACGTTAACTGAGCACCACATTGCATAATATAACATACTCCTAATAAAAGATCAGGCAGTTAACCAAACCAAGCATGCTTAACAACTTGGAAATATAGCAATTGTATTTGTTTCTCATGTATTTAGTACAGCCAAATTCGATTTACTTCTCACATGGTATACAATAACAGAATGCACCCACAACTATTGAACATCACATTGTAGAATTGAACCAAACAGTTAACTAAACACCACAACAAAATGAACCAAACATTAACTGAGCACCATATTGCACAATGTATAACCAAACCAAGCATGCTTGAAAACTTGGAAATATAGCAATCATATTCGTTTCTCATGTATTTTTAAAGATAAATTCAATTTATTTCTCACATGGAAGACAATACAAAATTGCAGCCTGAAGACTTGAACATCACATTTGCAGAATTGAACCAAACAGTTAACTGAAGATGACAACTAATTAACCAAACAGTTAATAAGTGAGCACCACACTGCACGACATATAGAACAAATACACTAGAGCAACAAATTGCATGGTAAAATTAGATAGCACAATTCACTAGAATTTGTTAAGGAAAGGCAGGAGCAACACAGGCAACGGGTAAACCGGGCATGCTTAACTGGCGTAGCTAGCAAATGGTAAGGTGCTCCTCCAAGATCTGGGGGTCGGCACGAATGGTAGCCATTGCGACCTCATCCGCGCGTGCGGCCGCGATTTGCTTCTCCGCCGCCAAATGCTCCTTGAGCTCCTAGCTACACTGCGTGCAACATGGCTTAGGGCAGCGCTTATTTGGTGGAGGGGTAGGTGATTTGGGTGGAAGGTGTCACGCCGGCGGTCGGGGCATGTGGGATGTGGAAGGAGGAGGAGGGTGGGGGTCAGGTGTGGATTACCTGCTTGGATAGACAATATCATTCTAAATAAAAAGCAATGCACACCCGTACACTAGAAAAAGGATGTAACACCCCGATGTAATGATGCTACAGTAATCCCAGAGATCAAGCTAATCATTTTGCTATAACAGTGCTTAGTCACTTTAATCAATATTCCATTTCAAATTCCAGTTGAATTCAATTTCAAATTATGAGTGAAATTCAAAATTGCTCAAACATGAAAAGTAAAATGTTCATCATGTGCCAAATAATCCAGAACTAATATTGGTAGTGAACCAACATTTTTGCAAAGGATTTAAGTGGCCTAAACTACTTAAAACAGTGACCTAAGCAATAAATTAAATGCCTTTTTAATTTATAAAAATTGCAAACTATTTCAAAAGCCTCACAATCTTTTTGTGGTAGTGCACAATAATTCTATGAAATTGTTTTGGCAAGTAGCATATTTTTGCAAAGTCAATTGTGGCTATAAGAAAAGGCAAAAGCTACTGAAAAAAAGAAAAGAAAAAGGGAAAGCAAAGGGGTGGGAGAGCCCCTGGCATTCCTGGCCTTCCCATGGGCCTCGGCCCATCCCAGCAGGCCGGCCACACTCCCTCCCGGTCGCCTCCTCCCCCTCGCGCTGTTCCCCGACCCGAGTCGCTATAGGCGTCGTCCCCACTGGACCCGCCTCGCCGACGACGCCCTGGCGAGGGGGTATGGCCTACGCCTCCTCGCCTCCTCGATCCCCGCCTCCATTTGCACCACCCCACTCCCCTCTCCCACCCCGCCTCTCCCTCGCCCCATCAGGTCTCCTTCCCTTCCCCTCGCGGAGCGTGATCATGGCCGGCCAACTCGTCCCACCGTGGCCACCGTCGACCCCACGTCCCTAGAGCGAGTCCTGGGGATCCGTGGGCCTCTTCTTCGTCAACCCCGCGCAGCCATCGGGGCTGGGGCATGTTGCACGCACCTCACCGAGTTCTCTCCCTCTCCACCGAGTGCATCCGTCGCCCCCCGCCGTTGCCGCCGCGGCCATCGGCGTCGTTCTGTCCTTCCAAGGTGCCTGAGGACTCCGTCGGTCTCTGCCTCATCGCCTAGCGCTGCTTGCTGGAGCTGGCAAGCCCCGCAACACCGGATCCCTGTCTTCTTCCTCCCAGGGTCACCAGACGTCGTCGTATCGATTCGGCCTTCCCCTGCGCTCCTAACCTGTCGAGGGCCTTTCTTGCGCCGCGCGGTGAGCCCCTCATCCTCTCCCCTCGCTCCCCTGGCCTCTTGCTCTCCCATAGCCACCGCGTCCGCCGTGGCCGAGCTCGGCTCCGCCTTGCAGCTAGTCGCTATTGTTGTAGTCGTTACCAAGGTCGGGCAAGCACGTCAACGTGCTCAGGGCGTCTCCCTGGTGCCGCCCGAGCCTCTAGCTCATCTCCCTGCGCCCTCTAGCTCCGTTTCCGTCGCTGCCTGATCTCCGGCGTCCGCTCCGCCACTCGCCACCATCGTCTCTGGCCGTTTCCGGCCAAACTATCGCCACAAAACGACGCGGTGTCGAGAGGCTGTTTGAGTGAACCCAACTGCACGCCAAATGGTGCCCTGTGCGCAAAATCTGAGCTACCCCAGCGCTCGGCCGCCGCGTTGAGCTCGCCGGAGCCATCTCCGGCGCCACCACCGACGTGGCACACCTGGGGCCTGCCCCTGGGTCACTGCCAGTGGGGCCCAGGGACCCTAGTTAACTGGGTTGACTAGTCAACCCTGCTGACTGGGCAACCCCCAGCCACTAAACAGTGGGGCCAACCCCCCTAATTAATAGGAATTAATTAAATTTGTTTACTTAACCTAAATAGTGACTGACAGGTGGGCCCAGGTTCTAATATAGTTAATTTAGTTTAATTTAAACCACTGTTAGCCCTCTGTGTATGACATGTGGGTTCCACTGGACCCACTGGTCAGGTTTGACCTGGTCAGCTGCTCTGTTGACTGCTGAGGTCATCAAGACGTCATGCTGACGTCATATTCCATTTCTGTTAATATAAAATAATTCGAGAAAATACTTTAATCTTTAGAAATTCATAGAAATTAAACCGTAGCTCGGATGAAATAGTTTTATACATGAAAGTTGCTCAGAACGACGAGACGAATCCAAATACGCAGCCCGTTCGTTTGCCACACATCCCTAGCATAGCGAACATGCAACTTTCCCCTTCGATTCGTTTGTCCGAAAATTCCTAACTCCGGAGAAACATTCCCGGATGTTCTCCCCCTTCACCGGTATCGTGTAGCACCGCGTTAGATCACGTCTAGCTCTGCCTGTTGTTCTGTTATGCCCCTGTTTGCTCTGTATTTACAGTTTCTTCCCCCTGTTCTCTCCGATAGACCCCGAGACCGATGATGATGCCCTTGTGATCGACTATGTCGACAACGACACTTCTTCTTTTCTAGCAGAGCTTCCAGGCAAGCAAACCCTCCTTGAGCATTCCGATATCGTCCATTTCTTTCCCTCTCATGCTTGCATTAGAACCGCTACTGCTTTCTGTATGATCCTACTCTGATGCATAGCCTGTTTTTGTTACCTACTTTCATACCTTACCTGCTTATCCTAAACTGCTTAGTATAGGTTGGTTAGAGATCCATCAGTGACCCCACCTTGTCCTAGTTGCCTCGCTTTATGTTCGATGACTCGATCAACATGATCAACGTCCAGGCCCCGACACCGCACATCACCCCCCTAGTTGTACGACTCTGTAGAGTTACCATCGAGTGCCGAGTGTGGAACCTCTTACATCACTCTTGATGAGATCTCTGTAGTGTAGCTATACGATCGAGGTCATCGAGGGTGATTTCCTCCTTAACCACTTCCGTTACGGCTCTGTCGTGCAACCCCTCAAGTGTGAACCTCGAGGGTGGATCCTCTTACATTCACCTTGATGATAACATCGAGTGGAATTCATCGGGGGTGATTCCTCCGGTTTTCCCCTTGGTGTTAGACACATACTTACTATGGTTACTATGACTTTACACTGAACCATGTTACTAAAGACGGGTTGGCCCTGAGGGGTACCCGCGCGAGCTTAATAGCGAGTGATGTGGAGTTGGGTTGACCTGGAAGGTGCCCGCGAGATACTTACGAGGCGTGGCCGGACATTCTTAGCCCTTGCCGCAAGTACTCGAGACGGGGCAACGGGGTCTCATCTTTCGTGAGTCTCTGCTCGTGACCGCACTACCAACGCACTAACGGTTTGGATATTTGATCTGAGGGGCCTCTGGCCTGATAGCACTAACCATCACATGGGCATTGTATGGGCGTTCTATGTCGTATGCATCAGCCGAAGCTTATTAGAAGTTAGCGACTGAGCGGCGCGCGCCGGGTTGGACTGGTAAGCTCCTGCCTTTTTAAGGAGCTAGCTAGGTCTACTCACCGGCCACCCACGCAACGTGCAGGAGTTCCCGGGGCGATGGCCCAAGACCCCTAGGGCATAGGTTTAGTCCGGCATGCTGACCTCTCTATTAAGACTAGGTTGGGTTGCGGCGTATTGTTTGGCCGAGGCCGGGCATGACCCAGGAAAGTGTGTCCGGCCAGAGTTAATCGAGCGTGGTGGGTAAGTTGGTGCACCCCTGCAGGGAAGAAAACATCTATCGATAGCATGTCCTACGGTAACAGACACTTGGAGTTGTATCTGATCGATACAACTAGAACTGGATACTTGAGGTGATAAATGGATAGTATGGCTCTGGGATTGCTTTCTCGCAGGGAGTCGAGAAAGGATCTCTGGCCGAGGTTGATAACACTACTACTACTTTACATTATGTTGATCTGTACTCTTCGATATGCTGCAAGATGCTAGTCTTTGATAGGCTAGGATTTCCCCTTCTTTTCTGGCATTCTGCAGTTTAGTCCACAGATACAACCCTTTTCCTTTGATACAGATGCGTACTTAGTTTAGATATGATGTAAGTCTTGCGAGTACTTTGGATGAGTACTCACGATTGCTTTGCTACCTCCTTTCTCCCATACCCGATTATCGCAACCAGATGACGAATCCCAGGAGCCAGACAACACCACTGATGATTACTACTACCCCGAGGGTGCCTACTACAACGTGACAACCGCTGATGACTTGGAGTAATTAGGAGGCTCCTAGGCAGGAGGCCTTGCCTTTTTGATTGTTGTTGCTTTTGTGCTAGCCTTCTTAAGGCAAACTTGTTCAACTTATGTCTGTACTCAGATATTGTTGCTTCCGCTGACTCTTGTGTATTCGAGCTTATGTATTCGAGCCCTCGAGGCCCCTGGCTTGTAATATAAAGCTTGTATTATTTTAATTCGTGTCTAGAGTTGTGTTGTGATATCTTCCCGTGAGTCCTTGATCTTGATCGTACACATTTGCGTGTATGATTAGTGTACGATTGAATCGGGGGCATCACAAGTTGGTATCAGAGCCGACTGCCTGTAGGTAGCCCCCTTCCCAACTCCTTGGACGAAGTTGAGTCTAATCACTGAAAAACTTTTACTAACATTGGCTGTGTGTCTTACGGGCCCACGTCGCCATTGGGTGGTATTATGATCTTTTATTCCTCGTCTATACTCCGGGACTACGATCTCTCTTCCATTCGGGTTAAACGAATTTACTAACTCTAACATTAGGATCCCTTGACCACATTCACCCCAAAGTTGGATAAGCCATAGTTATTCCTTAGAATAGTATTCTGAATAGTACACACACTGTCGTGTTGACTACAAAGTGGTATCCAACGTACCTCTTTCATTATGCATGTTTCATCATGAATGATCCTTGTTTTTGCAAATGCTCAATGCTGAACTACCCCCTGTTACATGTTAGCAGGATGGTTAGACCCGCTGGTCATGGCCGTGGTGCCAACGATCCACCACCTCCCGAATTCTTTGCTGGAATGATGCAAACAATTTGAGCTGAACCGCCAGTTCATGGAAGGAATGATGGCTCAGTTTCCTCGTCCGAACATGAATCAACAGCCAACCCCAGTAACTCTGCAGGACTTCATGCGTCTCAACCCAACTATTTACCACAACTCAACTCAACCCCTTGATGCTGATGACTGGCTCCATGACATCACGTATGAAATGGAGTCTGCTAGTGTGGCCCCTCCTAGTTATGTAACCTTTGCATCTTTCTTTCTGAAGGGTCCCGCTGGTCAACGGTGGGACAGCCACATGCGTACCATGCCTACTGGAACGATCATCACTTGGCCGGATTTGCGGCTTTCCGTGCCCGCTTCATTCCTCAAGGAATCATGGACATGAAGGAGCAAGATTTCCGCAACCTCACCCAAGGCAACAAGACTGTAGATGCTTATTAGCGGGAATTTCTGGACTTGTCATGTTATGCTGAAGAAGACATTTCAATTGATGCTCGTAAGCAAGAGAAGTTTCGTGATGGACTTCACCCTGATATCAGGCTAGCACTGCTCATTCATGACTTTGCCACCTTGGTGAACAAGGCTATTCAGGTTGAGACTGGTCTTCAGGAACACCAGGGATCCCTTAGGCGCAGCCATGACGCTGGCTCGTCTTTGAGCCCGTCAGCGTAGAAGCGTCGGATATGGATTCCCCACTGATAGGGGCAAAGGTGTCCCGTCTTTCGATGAGATGGTGTCTATCATTTTAGAGGAAGTCGACTTTGACGATCCGACTACGAACGTGCGAGGACGTCACGCCTTAGCAATCACTAAACCAACTCCGAGAGGTTATTGACCATGCCGGAGCACGACAATCTGACCATGAAGGTCTATTTCCTACAGGAAAACAAAGAGCAAACAAGAAACTAAGATTGCAATCTGGATATTGCGAATGTAAGAAGAAAGCTTTATTGATCAAAGGTGGGGTTCTATGATGTCTTGGTCTGGTCGTTGGACACAAACGAAGTACGCGAAGTTGCAGCTATGGCGAACTTTTAATCTAAACAAAACCCGAAGTCTAAACGACACCCTAAGGGTTGTATATATGGAGGAAGAGGGGAGAATTTCGTGGCCCTTGGAGGAGGGGTCCGAAATCAACCCTAACTCTTGTTTCCCCACACATACGAACTCTAAAACCAACCTATACTTAAGTATTTCGAAAATACATGGGCCTAGCCCAATAATAAGGTGACGCAGCGCCTAGAATAGCCTCTGGACGAAATTTATGAAGTGGCATCTTGTATATTTTGTCCAAGGCTTATGAAGGTTTCAAAGTCCTGAAGTCATCACTTGTAACTCCGTTCTTGATCCCCCTGCGCATGCCATCATCTCCATGCCTGGTCTTGCTCCAGTGTTCATCCCTCTTATCCGTGCCAGGCCCTTCATTTGTAAGCAAAACAAATGTATCCAATTTAGGCAGCATCATATTCTCATGAACATTAGGATCATTACCAAGAAACGATAGTACCTGATAATTTAATTGGCGTGCGTGAGCTCTAGTAATTGGTCCAGTATGTATAGCAGCAGGGGCTGTGGGTGTAACAATGGTATTGATGTCCTCATCATCCTCCCCTTCTTGAAATGAAGTCGTCCTCGACGGAAGCTCGTCTTCGTCACCCGAATAAGGCTTCAAACCTGCAATGTTAAAAGTGGGACTAACCCCAAAATCTGCAGGCAGCTCAAGTTTATATGAATTATCATTTATTTTCTCTAACACCTTAAAAGGACCATCAGCACGTGGCATTATCTTTGATTTGCGCAAATTAGGAAACTATCCTTACGCAAATGTAACCAAACAAGATCTCCAGGTGCAAACAGAACATGTTTTCTACCCTTATCTATAGCATGTTTATACTTAGCATTCATATGCTCAATGTTTTCCTTAGTTAACTCATGCATTTTTAAAATCAATTCAGCACGTTGTTTAGCATCAAAATTAACCTTCGTCGAAGATGGAAGAGGCAACAAATCAATAGGTGCACGAGGTAGGAAACCATACACAATTTCAAAAGGGCACATCTTAGTAGTACAATGCAATGAACGATTATAAGCAAATTCAATATGAGGCAAGCATTCTTCCCACATTTTCTTATTATTCTTTAAAACAACCCTAAGCATAGTAGACAATGTTCGATTGACTACTTCAGTTTGTCCATCAGTTTGGGGGTGACAAGTAGCACTAAAAAGCAGTTTAGTCCCCAACTTAGCCCATAAACATCTCCAAAAGTGGCTAAGAAATTTAGTATCACGATCTGAAACAATAGTATTTGGCACACCATGCAAGCGAATAATTTCATGAAAGAACAAATCAGCAACATTAACAGCATCATCGCTTTTATGACATGGTATAAAGTGTGCCATTTTCGAGAACCTATCCACAACAACAAATATGCTATCCCTCCCCTTCTTTGTTCGGGGTAAACCTAAAACAAAGTCCATAGATATATCCTCCCAAGGAACACTAGGTACAGGCAAATGCATATATAAACCATGAGGATTGAGTCGTGACTTAGCTTTTTGACACGTAGTGCAGCGAGCAACAAAACGCTCAACATCCCGTCTCATCTTTGGCCAAAAGAAATGTGTAGCAAGTATATCCTCCGTCTTCTTGACGCCAAAGTGTCGCATTAATCCTCCTCCATGCGCCTCCTGCAACAACAAAATACGAACGGAGCTAGCTAGAATGCATAGCTTGTTAGCACGAAACACAAATCCATCATTGAGAACGAACTTGTTCCAAGTTCTCCCTTCCTTACAATTATGCAATACATCTTTAAACTTAGCATCATGCACATATTGATCTTTGATGGTCTCCAAACCAAATATTTTAAAGTCAAGTTGTGAAAGCATAGTATAACGGCGAGACAATGCATCAGCAATAACATTTTCTTTACCCTTCTTGTGTTTAATGACATAAGGGAAACTCTCAATGAATTCAACCCATTTAGCATGTCTACGATTCAGTTTTACTTGACTTTTAATGTGTTTCAAAGATTCATGATCAGAATGTATAACAAATTCCTTGGGCCATAAATAATGTTGCCATGTTTCTAAGGTCCGAACAAGAGCATATAATTCTTTATCATAAGTAGAATAGTTCAGACTAGGTCCACTCAATTTTTTAGAAAAGTATGCAACAGGTTTGCCATCTTGTAATAACACACCTCCTAATCCAATTCCACTAGCATCACATTCAAGCTCAGAAGTCTTATTAAAATCAGGAAGTTGGAGTAAAGGAGCATGTGTCAACTTATCTTTCAATACCATGAAGGCTTCTTCCTGTGCGGTACCCCAAACAAAAGGCACGTCCTTCTTTGTAAGCTCGTTGAGAGGTGCAGCAATGGTGCCGAAATCTCTCACAAAACGCCTATAGAAACCAGCGAGGCCAAGAAAACTCCTCACTTGTGTGACCGTTTTGGGCTGCGGCCAACTCTCAATAGCTTCAATCTTGGCTTTATCAACTTCAATTCCCTATGGAGTAACAACATAGCCAAGAAAAGATACTCGGTCAGTGCAGAAGGTGCACTTCCCAAGGTTACCAAACAAACGTGCATCACGTAGAGCAATAAAAATAACACGTAAATGTTCCAAATGTTCCTCCAAAGATTTGCTATAAATCAATATATCATCAAAATAGACTACCACAAATCGTCCAATGAAAGCATGTAAAACTTCGTTCATTAGTCCCATGAAAGTACTGGGTGCATTAGTTAACCCAAAAGGCATGACTAACCACTCATATAAACCAAACTTAGTTTTAAATGCCGTTTTCCATTCATCTCCCAATTTCATACGAATTTGATTGTATCCACTACGCAAATCAACTTTGGAGAAAATTGTAGATCCACTCAATTCATCGAGCATATCATCTAGCCTAGGAATAGGACGACGATAACAAATAGTAATATTATTAATGCCTCTACAATCGACACACATACGCGACGTACCATCCTTTTTAGGCACTAGTATAATAGGAACAACACAAGGACTAAGAGATTCGTGTATGTAAGCTTTGTCGAGCAGCTCCTGTAGTTGACGCATAATCTCCTTTTGTCACCTCTGGATTGGTATGGTATGGTGCACGGTTGGGTAGCGATGCACCGGGAATTAAGTCAATTTGATGCTCAATCCCTTGAATAGGTGGTAATCCCGGTGGCACGTCTTGTGGGAAGACGTCAGTGAACTCCTGCAAAATGTTAGCGACAGCAGGGGGCAAAGAGGAAGGCACGTCCTCGAATGAAAATAATGCCTCTTTGCACACAAAAGCATAGCAAATAGATTTGCTGAAATCTAGCTCATCAATATCAGATTTTGTGGCAAGTAAACATGCACTTTTCAATTTAATTTCAGAAGCAACACTAGATGGTTTATTATTAGGTTTCATTTGTTGCTCAAATTCTTTTGCCACAATTTGATTTTCACTCTTATTTTTCTCCTGTTTTGCTTTATTAGCTCTATTAATATCATCTTTCAAAATGGATTCAGGAGTCATAGGAAGCAAAGTAATACGGCTATCCTTATGAACAAGAGTATACTGATTATTTCTACCATGGTGTACATAATTTTTATCAAATTGCCATGGTCTACCAAGTAAGAAGGAACATGCTTGCATGGGTACCACATCACAATCAACATAATCAGCATATGTAGAGATACTAAAATGCACACGAACAGTACGTGTTACCTTAACCTTGCCGCTGTTGTTGAACCATTGGATGTAGTAAGGACGTGGATGTTGTCTTGTCGTGAGAGATAGCTTCTCCACCATCTCCATGCTAGCCAAGTTGTTGCAGCTCCCTCCATCTATGATGACGCGAACAGAACGTTCCTTCACAACTCCCTTTGAAAGGAACAAATTATGCCTCTGATTTTGCTCAGCTTGTGTAACCTGCACACTCAAAACACGTTGAGCAACTAAACATTCATACCTGTCAGCATCTTCAGTAGCCATGTATTGCGTCTCATGATCAGAATCATCTCCACCGTGTTCTTCATGTGTAATAAGAGCCAAAGTCTCCTCATCATAGTCACTAGCGGACTCATACCCACCATCCTCAGTAGCAATCATCACACGCTGAGATTTGCATTCTCTCGCAAAATGTCCTCTTCCCTTACAACGACGACAAATAATATCACTTGTGTGCCCTATTGATGCCATGGAAGAAGAAGAGCTCTACGCAGGCCCGACAGATGTGCTCTTGGCAAATAGTGGTGGTTGTGCCTGCTTTCCTGTATCACGGCTGGAGGTGGCACCTGATGGAGGTGCTGGTGTAGTGGAAGTAGAGGATGCACGTGGTGTCCATGATGAAGATCGACCTGCAGAAAAGTTAGTTCGCGCCAATGCCTCTCGATCCTGCACTTCACGTTTAGCTTTACAAGCAAGATGGAATAAACGAGTGATATTAGTATACTCCTTATACTCTAGAATGGTCTGAATCTCTCTATTTAATCCACCCATAAAACATGCAAGAATAGCTTCATTCTCCTCAACAATACCACATCTAATCATGCCAGTTTATAATTCCTGATAATATTCTTCTACAGAATTTTTTCCTTGTCTTAAACGCTGTAATTTTTGAAGTAATTCACGTTGATAATATGGTGTAACCCAACGAGTACGCATAGAAGTTTTCAAAGCAGGCCAAGTAGCATGAATAGGATATAATCTACAATGTCCAGACCACCAAACACATGCAAAGCTAGTGAAAGCACAAACAGCAGCAGGAACACGTCTCTCCTCAGGATATTGTAAACATGTAAATCATTTATCAGTTTCTAACTCCCAAGTAAGATATATATTAGGAACATATCTACCCTCAAATGGTGAAATGTTCAATTTTAGTTTAGGGAGATGGTCATGATCATGTTCCTGAGGTGGTTGTGCAGACCTGCCATTGCAATGATATGCATGAGGACGACCTGGTGGCGGTGGTGCTGGTGGTTGCACGTAGTTCTGATTTTGATCAACCTCATCCTCGTAATGGTCCTCCACCTCTGTAGTAGTAGCAGGAGCAACAGAAGCATCAACAGCGGCACCAGAATTTTGACCAGGCTCAAGGGGAATGCGCAGTGCCCGTCCCACTTGATTTGGAAGGCGATGTTGTTGTTGTTGTTGTTGTTATTGTTGTTGTTGTTGTTGTTGTTGTAGTAGAGGTGCGTTAGGTGCAGCTGGTGGTGGTGGTGGAAGACGCGCGAACAATTCATTAAACTTGTTATCGAGCTTTGTTTCGAATATCTTCTCCATGCCATCTATCTTCTCCATGGCCTCTTCAAATCTGTTTAGCACATCTTGCACCGGTCCACTCATCATTTGCTGAAATTTTTCATGTAGCTCTTTGTTCGTCATGTTCTCCCAATCTGTCTCATCGACTTGTGATCCTGCCATGGTTAGCAGCAATAGAAACACACAAGAATATGATCCTACATACTACTAGGAAGTGGTGGTGGTGGTGTAATGAACAGTCACAAATCCGTCAAGCGAATCTCAAATTCTTACCAGTTCTTACCAAGCAGCAGGCAGTGATCGGCAACCGTCATAGTCAAAACTCTCAAAGCTTGGATAGAGCAATTACCAGTTCTTTTTTTTCCGAGACCTACTCAGGCAAGGAAATACAAAATGAAAAGTAGATGGATCTCGAAAACAAACCTAATATGATAAGAACTCGGATTGGTGGTGGACAGACAGATGTATATGTGGACTCGGATTGGTGGTGGACACGCGGATGTATATGTGGACTCGGATTGGTGGTGGGCAGGCGAATGTATATGTCAGCGGTAAGGAATATGTTGGTGGTGGTTGTATATGGTTGGAACGATGACGATGGTGCGGCGGCGACGTGACAACTTATGACCAGAACTCGAAACTCTAAAAGACTAGACTCTAAGACCAGCAACTAGACACGATGATGCAACCGCAAATTCAACAAAGCAAAATACTGAAAAGACTATGCAAAGGCTCAGTCGGGTTCGGATATGATGAACTAACCCTAATTTTTTTGTGGCCTTTTCGTGGGCTGTAGGTATGAAAAGCAGACTCGATCTAAACTACGAAAAACTGTAACATCTAACCGAGCAACCTGGAAATCTGATACCACTTGATAGGGACAAAGGTGTCCCATCTTTCGATGAGATGGTGGCTATCGTTTTGGAGGAAGTCGACTTTGACGATCCGACTACGAACGTGCGAGGACGTCGCGCCTTAGCAATCGCTAAACCAACTCCGAGAGGTTATTGACCATGCCGGAGCACGATCAACCTGACCACGAAGGTCTATTTCCCACAGACAAACGAAGAACAAGCAAGAAACTAAGATTGCAATCTGGATATTGTGAATATAAGAAGAAAGCTTTATTGATCAAAGGTGGGGTTCTATGACGTCTTGGTCTGGTCGTTGGACACAAACGAAGTACGCGAAGTTGCAGCTATGGCGAACTTTTAATCTAAAAAAACCCAAAGTCTAAATGACGCCCTAAGGGCTGTTTATATGGAGGAAGAGGGGGGGGGGATTCGTGGCCCTTGGAGGAGGGGTCCGAAGTCAACCCTAACTCTTGTTTCCCCACACATACGGACTCTAAAAACAACCTATACTTAAGTATTTTGAAAATACATGGGCCTAGCCCAATAATAAGGTGATGCAACACCTAGTATAGCCTCTGGACGAAATTTATGAAGTGGCATCTTGTATATTTCGTCCAAGGCTTCATGCACTCCTTATGGTGGCTTCAAAGTCCTGAAATCATCACTTTTAACTCCGTTCTTGATCCCCCTACGCATGCCATCATCTCTATGCTTGGTCTTGCTCCAGTGTTCATCCCTCTTATCTATGCTAGGCCCTTCATTTGTAAGCAAAACAAATGTATCCAATTTAGGCAGCATCATATTCTCATGAACATTAGAATCATTACCAAGAAATGATAGTACCTGATAATTTAATTGGCGTGCGCGAGCTCTAGTAATTGGTCCAGTATGTATAGCAGCAGGGGCTATGGGTGTAACAATGGTATTGATGTCCTCATCACCCACATCATGTATCGTCCAGCTGCACCTGCACCAAGACAGTCCTATGCCGCACCTCGTCTGCCTCCTCCACCGCAGAGGCAGCCTCTTCAAGCTGTACCACCCCAAGCTCCTGCTACCAATCCCAATGATGGTCTGTGCTTCAGATGTGGCCGTCCAGGTCACCTTGCCAAAGAGTGCAATCAGAAAAGGAACCAGCTGGCTCTGCCTTCAACTGGCCGTAACAATCATCCCCATAACAACAATGCTAGACCTTATGGTCGTGGTCAGGCTAATCATGTTGATCTGAATGAAGCTCAAGACCAGCCCCCCACTGTGATGGGTACTCCTCTCGTAAATTTAGTACCGACTTTTGTTTTATTCGATTCAAGAGCATCACATTCATTCATGTCAGAAAATTTTTCTTACGCACACGACATCTGATGCGAGCCCATGAACACTCCGATAGTGGTATGCACCCCTGCGGGTTAGTGTCGAACTACCATGATTGGTCGTGACGTCCCCGTTCAAATTGAAGGGTTGGAATTTCATGTTTCTCCCATTATTTTGGAGTCTTCCAACATTAACCTCATTCTGGGAATGGAATGGTTGAAAGCACATACTGCCTCTATCGTTTGTGCCACCAAAGTCGTTCATCTCCTACATCCTTCCGATGAGATAGTAAGCTACCATGCTCAGATTGTTCAAAATGCTGAAGCACGACTGTATGCCTTGAATGTGTTGAACGCAACACCTCTTGAGGGAATTGAAAAGATTCCAGTTGTTGGCGACTTCCTCGATGTCTTCCCATAAGAACTTCCAGGAATACCCCCTGCCCGGGCTGTCGAGTTCGTCATCGACTTGAAACTAGACACTGTTACTATCGCCAAACGACCCTACAAGATGCCGCCTCACGAACTCCTTGAACTTAAGGAGGAAATCGACAAATCTCTTCATAGTGGTGTCATTCGTCCGAGTTCCTCTACTTGGGGAGCACCTTCTCTCTTTGTGAAGAAGAAGGATGTAATGAACCGTTTGGTCCAAGACTATTGTCCTATCAACCAAGCTACAATTCAGAACAAATATCCCCTTCCTCGGATCAATGATCTGTATGATCAACTGGCTGGTTCATCAATATTCTCTAAACTCGACTTGAGGTTGGGTTACCACCAGATCCATGTTCGTGAAGAGGATATTCCAAAGACCGCATTCGTGACTCGTTATGGTTCTTACGAGTACACCGGCATGTCTTTTGGCTTGACCAATGCTCCAGCCACATTCTCCCGTCTGATGAACTACATATTCATGGATTACCTCGACAAGTTCATCGTGGTCTATCTGGATGATATCCTGGTATGTTCGAAGAACAAAGAAGAACATGCTGAACATCTTCTACTTGTTCTAGAGAAGCTTTGAGAACATCAACTTTATGCCAAGTGTTCCAAGTGCGAATTCTGGCTTCCCGAAGTAACCTACCTTGGGCATGTCATCTCCAAGGATGGTATTGCTGTCAACCCAGAGCGGGTGCAGGCTATTCTTGACTGGACCCCTCTGAAGACTGTCAAGCAAGTCAGAAGCTTTCTCGGGCTAGCCAGCTATTGTCACCGCTTTGTCGAGAACTTCTCCAGGATCGCCAAGCCACTGACCAATCTGCTACACAAAGGCATTAAGTTTGATTGGACTACAAAAGTGTCAAGAAAGTTTCCAGGCACTCAAGGATAAGCTGACTTCTGCCCCAGTGCTTGCTCCCCTGATTCTCGCAAGGACTTCGTCATCTATTGCAATGCTTCACGACAAGGATTAGGCTGTGTCCTAATGCAAGAGCGCAGAGTGATTGCTTATGCCTCCCGTCAAGTGCGTCCTCATGAAGAGAACTACCCAGTTCACGACCTCGAGCTTGTTGTGGTTATCTATGCACTGAAGCTATGGCGACAATACCTTCTCGGTAATCGTTGCGAGATCTTCACTGATCATCAGAGTCTAAAGTATTTGTTTACTCAGCCAGATCTGAACCTCCGTCAGCAGCGATGGATGGAAGCTATTGCTGACTACAACTGCGGTATATCCTATACCCCTGGTAAGGCTAATGTAATGGCCGATGCCCTGAGCCATATGTCTTATTGCAATAATCACATGGTCTACAAAGCTCAACCCCACCTTTATGAAGAGCTATGCAAGCTGAACCTTCAACTAGTTCCACAGGGTTCTCTGAATAAACTTGTCTTGGAACCAACTCTTCTAAAAGCAATTAAGTCTGCACAAGCCAAGGATGCTCATGTTGATTTGATGAAAAAGGACCTTGCCTTATAGAAATCCAGAGATTTCTCACTGGGTGAAGATGGAACCTTATACTTCAGAGATCGTATTGTAGTACCTCGGTTCGAGCTTATGGCAGAGAAGGTGATGAAAGAAGTGCATGACACCCCTCTCTCTATTCATCCGGGAAGTACCAAGATGTACTTAGACATTTGTTAGAAGTATTGGTGGTCCAAGATGAAGCAAGACATTGCTCGATAATTGAAGAATGTGACATTTGTCGTTGCGTCAAAGCAGAACATCAGAAACCGGCTGGACTTCTACAACCGCTTCCGATTCCTGAATGGAAGTGGGATAAGATCCAAATGGACTTTGTCACTGGCCTTCCCAAGTCTCGGAAAGGTAATGTTGCTATCTTTGTCGTCATCGACCAGTTCTCGAAGGTTGCTCACTTTCTGCCAGTCAAGGAGACAATCACTGCTAGTCAGTTAGCAAACTTGTATATCTCCCGAATTGTGTCACTCCACGACATTCCGAAGGAGATCAGTTCAGACCGCGTCAGTATATTCACTTCAAAGTTCTGGGATAGTTTCCAAGAGGCAATGGGAACTCATATTACCTGGAGCACTGCTTATCATCCCCAATCCCAAGGCCAAATCGAGCGAGTCAATCAAATTCTTGAAGACATGCTTCGGGCTTGTGTTATTTATTTCGGCAAAAGTGGGAAGAATCTCTCCCTTATGTGGAGTTCTCTTATAACAACAGCTATGAAGCCAGCTTGAAGATGGCACCCTTCTAAGTGCTTTATGGACGTAAGTGTCAAACCCCTCTGAATTGTTCAGAAACTGGGGAATGGACGCTCATTGGTCCAGACATTATTCAAAAAGCTGAAGAGCAGGTTCGCATTGTCCGAGATAATATCAAGGCGGCCCAGTCCCGCCAGAAGAGCAACTATGACCGGAAACACTGGGGTTCAACTTTATCAACCTGGTGAACAAGCTTATTTGTGTGTCACTCCTTTGAGAGGCACTCATCGGTTCAGAGTCAAGGGCAAGCTAGCTCCGCGCTACATTGGTCCCTTCCGCATCCTCGCCCGTCGTGGACTGGTGGCTTATCAATTGGAGTTTCCACCTCAGTTCTCTCACGTCCATGATGTCTTCCACGTGTCGCAACTTCGTCGATGCTTCAAGGATCCGGAATGTGAAGTGGATCCGTAATTGATTGAAGTTCAAGATGATCTCACATACAAAGAGCATCCTATCCGCATTCTTGAATAAGCTGAACGTCGAACCCGCCAGAAGGTTACCAAATTCCTCAAGGTGCAATGGTTGAATCATACTAAAGATGAAGGCACTTGGGAACGCAAAGATATCCTCCAGGCTGAATACGCTGACCTGTTCCCTTCTACCTCTTAATTCTCGGGATGAGAATTTTTTTAGAGGAGGAGAGTTGTAACACCCCGGTGTAATGATGCTACAGTAATCCCAGAGATCAAGCCAATCATTTTGCTATAACAGTGCTTAGTCACTTTAATCAATATTCCATTTCAAATTCCAGTTGAATTCAATTTCAAATTATGAGTGAAATTCAAAATTGCTCAAACATGAAAACTAAAATGCTCATCATGTGCCAAATAATCCAGAACTAATATTGGTGGTGAACCAACATTTTTGCAAAGGGTTTAAGTGGCCTAAACTACTTAAAACAGTACCTAAGCAATAAATTAAATGCCTTTTTAATTTATAAAAATTGCGAACTATTTCAATAGCCTCACAATCCTTTTGTGGCAGTGCACAATAATTCTATGAAATTGTTTTGGCCAGTAGCATATTTTTGCAAAGTCAATTGTGGCTATAAGAAAGGGCAAAAGCTGCTGAAAAAAAAGAAACGAAAAAGGAAAAGCAAAGGGGTGGGAGAGCCCCTGGCCTTCCCATGGGCCTTTGCCCATCCTAGCAGGCCGGTCACACCCCCCCGGTCGCCTCCTCCCCCTCGCACTATTCCCCGACCCGAGTCGCTATAGGCGCCGTCTCCGCCGGACCCGCCTCGCGGGCGACGCCCGGGCGAGGGGGTAAGGCCTGCGCCTCCTCGCCTCCTCGATCCCCGCCTCCACTAGCACCACCCCACTCCCTTCTCCCACTCCGCCTCTCCCTCTCCCCATCAGGTCTCCTTCCCTTCCCCTCGTCGAGCGTGTTCACGGCCGACCAACTCGTCCCACCATGGCCACCATCGACCCCACGTCCCTGGAGCGAGTCCTAGGGATCTGTGGGCCTCTTCTTCGTCAACCCCGCGTAGCCATCGGGGCTGGGGCGCGTTGCACGCGCCTCACCGAGCTCTCTCCGTCTCCACCAAGCGCATCCGTCGCCCCCCACCGTTGCTGCCGCGGCCATTGGCGTTGTTCTATCCTTCCAAGGTGCCCAAGGACTCTGCCGGTCTCTGCCTCATTGCCTGGCGCTGCTTGCTGGAGCTGGCAAGCCCCGCAACACCGGATCCCCATCTTCTTCCTCCCCGGGTCGCCGGATGCTGCCATCGTCGATTCGGCCTTCCCCTGTGTTGGTGTCAAAACCGACGGATCTCGGGTAGGGGGTCCCGAACTGTGCGTCCAAGGAGGATGGTAACAGGAGGTGGGGGACACAATGTTTACCCAGGTTCAGACCCTCTCGATGGAGGTAATACCCTACTTCCTACTTGATTGATCTTGATGATATGAGTATTACAAGAGTTGATCTACCACGAGATCGGAGAGGCTAAATCCTAGAAGCTAGCCTATGGTATGATTGTTGTTGTCCTATGGACCAAAACCCTCCGGTTTATATAGACACCGGAGGGGGCTTGGGTTACACAGAGTGGGTTACAAGGGAGGAGATCTACATATCCAAATTGCCAAGCTTGCCTTCCACGCAAAGGAGAGTCCCACCCGGACATGGGACAAAGTCTTCAATCTTGTATCTTCATAGTCCAACAGTCTAGCCAAGGGATATAGTCTGGCTGTTCGAGGACCCCCTAATCCAGGACTCCCTCGGTAGCCCCTGAACCAGGCTGCAATGACGATGAGTCCGGCGTGCAGATCATCTTCGGCATTGCAAGGCGGGTTCCTCCTACGAATACTCCATAGATGATTTTGAACACAAGGATAGTGTCCGGCTCTGCAAAACAAATTCCACATACCACCGTAGAGAGTATAATATTTCCATAAATCTAATCTGCCGACAACTTTTCATAATGTGACATCACGCCATGGCCCGGTCATGAACCATTTTTCTCAACCAGCTTCTGCACATATTGCGAGACGGTTTTCTTGGCACATCTTGTCGAAGCAGAGATCGTGTCCCCTTATCACGGGATTCTCAACAATACGGGTGTGGGCAACCCAACCGTGCCATTAATCACGACGCTTGGGGAATAAGTGAATTCACCAGGTAGGTGGGGAGGTGCATAGTTTCTTCCACCCTTATAAAGGGATAAGGGTTCCACCTTTTTACCCATGCCTTCTTCTCTCCTGCCCATCCATTCTCGCGTACTCGAGCTCCAGCGCCCAAGTTTGCATTTTCTCCGAAGAACCACTCCAAATATGTCCGGAGCGGGAGGCAAGTTGATGGCCTCTACTGTCCGGAAGAAGGACATCAAGAAACTTCGGGAGGCCGGGTATCTAGCCCAGAATATCGGCCACCGTCTCCCGACGGCGGGACAAATCATCCCTACCCCGGAACCCCATGAAAGGGTCGTATTCCTCCCCCATTTTATCCGTGGCTAGGGTTTCCCCTCCACCCATTTGTTCACGGCATCATGTATTATTACGGGATCAATTTTCATTATCTATCCCCCAATTCCTTCCTCAACATCTCGACATTCATTGTCGTGTGTGAGGCCTTTCTCCACATCCCGCCACACTTCGGCTTATGGCTGACGATCTTTAATGTGAAGCCCAAGGTCGTGGTCGGTGAGCATGCTGAGTGCGGGGGCGCTATGGTGAGCAAGATGCCCAACGTCACATGGCCAACAGGTACCTTCAATGATTCCGTCAGGGAGTGGCAACAGGAGTGGTTTTACATCACTGAGCCGCGCGGCACGGAGTGGGCCGCTCCTCCCGAGTTCCGATCCGGAGCCCCTCTGCGGCTTGCGTCCTGGCTCAAGAAGGGCTGGACTGGTCTTTGTCCGACGAACTGTTGGCGCTCCAGACGCGCATCAAGGATATGGAAGACAAGAATATCAAACTTGTCAATGTAGTCCAGGTGATGTTAGTCCGTCGGATCCTACCTTGTCAACACCGGACTTGCAATCTATGGGAATTCGATCCGGCCAAGCACCAGACTCTGCGAGAGCTCTTTGGCTCCACACACGAAGACATCTGGAAGGTGCTCTTTAAGCCCGACAAATAATGGCCGGACTCGGCCGAAGACCGCAGGTACCAACTGTCCTGCCTGGCAAGCTCGGTAAGTTATCATACGTTTTATTCGCATAACTCAAGGGAAATGCTTAATGTGTTTTACACAACTCTCCTAGGTCTGGACGAAGAAGGTGGGGCTGATCCAATGTCTGGTCCCGCTGCCCGAAGAACCGGCTGGCCCACTTCTGATGAAGATGCTAGACCCGGCGCCTTACAAGGTGCCGGAGAAGAAGACCGAAAAGGAGGCCAAAAAGACCCAGGGCGGCCTTCATCACCGTGCCTATCCCGCCTCCGAAGAGGACGAGGAGGAGGAAGACGAATCCCCAGCGAGGGGGGGGGGGAGAAAGAAGAGGATGGCCTCCGTATACTTGGAGGCCGAGTTGCCTAAAAGGGAAAAACTTTTCTTCCAAAAGAGTCCACTGCCGTCGCCGATAGCAGCCTGGCGTGGGATCCTAGGGCCCAGCCCCTAGTGAACTCGTAAGTATATAAAATCCAAACACGTTCATGTGTCCGGACCCATCATGGCATAGTATTTTAAACTAAGCCATATTTTTTGTAGTCTGACGGGTCCCGTTCCGAACAATCCTCGTCAGAGGACTTGCTGAGCTTGGATGCTATGGAGAGCGGGATACCTCCGAAGGCCCCTCCCCCAACTATGTGATCAACACCGAGGCTTCACCCCAGAGGGACTCCGTCCAAGGAGGGGTGGAGAAAATCGTGAAAGCGGCGCCTGGAGGTCAAACTTTAGGGGCCGGAGATATGGGGGAGAAGATCCCCACAGGAGTCGACGGCGGGGGCCATCTTGAATTCGACCACTTGCCAGACACAGTTTCAGAGACCAATACGGCTCCGGAATCAAGCAGGTAACCTTCCTCGGCTGGAGAGGGCGTCCCTATTCCACCGGCAACCTCTGTCAAACCAGAGGCGCCAGGTGCTTTATTGGCAGCGCTGAAGAGCGCCTCCATTGTCGATGAACACCGTGCCCTTATGGGTGCGGTGATTGAGAAGATTCAGTCCGCTGAAAATGGACTGAATGAAGCCTGTATCGACCTTATAAGAGGTTTTGAGGTATGTTTTATACGGTTTCGATGAGCGTCATAGTATGGATAGTAGCCCCTGATACACTGTCTGGTGAACGAAAGAACTGGACAGAGGATCAAATATATTTTTCGCAGGAAGACTCATTTGATGACATCTATCTCTCTTCTTTTGTAAGCAGGCGTCTGTAGCGGCTACTGCCGCTCATACCGCGAAGGTTTCTGGACTGAATCAAAGTCTGGAGCGGGCCGAAGCAGATCTTGGCCTGTTCAAAAGGCAGTTGGAAGATCAACAAGGTATGCACAAATCTTGTTTGCGTTCAGTGCGAATGAATTTTCAGTATGATAGAATATGTGTCATGATTTGCGCCAGGGGTGATGACCGAAGTCGGGGCTCTAAAGAAGGCTATTGCCGAGGCTAAGGAAAAGGTAGCCACAAAGCATGCTCTTTGTGAGAAGCACGAGGCCAAGGTTGTGGAAGCTAAGCGAGAGCTCCAAGAGGCCATGGAAAAATGCGAGACCCGGAGCAAAGTTTAACGGAGAAAGAATCGAAACTCACCAGGGCTCATCAGGCCGTGTGCGATGCCCGTGGGGAAACCCAAGGCGCCCTGCAGGAGATCCGGGAGGCGAGGGAGATTACGGCGGGTAAGGCCTTCTTCCATGTAAAGCAAGTATTTGAGGAGAAAATTATGCTTTATAATTTTAAATTCGGATTCTTCCATGGGTATTTGCGGAACTTCCTTGCAGCATATCGGATGCAGCCCAATTCTATTGAGCCGAAGAGGGGAATACTGTGGATAAGCTCTTCTGGTCGCAGTATCTGGCACCGAATTATCCGGTGCCTTTTACCGATCAACTGAAACAGCTGATCGAATTGCATAAGGCGACCGAACTAGCCATGAAGGATTTGATTATCCGGCTATGGCCCGCCGAGCCGATTCCAGGTAGCTACTTCGGGCTCGTGAAGCGACTTGTTAGTGCCTGCCCTCGACTTGACGTCATCAAGCGGTCGTTCTGTATAGAGGGTGCACGAATGGCCTTTGCCCACACAAAGGTGCACTGGGGGAAGATGGATGCTGAAAAGCTGATGACCGAGGGACCGCCAGAGGGAAAGGAGCACCGCAAGCCCGAATTGTATTATGAAAGTGTCCTGAAAGGATCCTGCCTTGCGGCGGAGCAATGCTCCAAGGACATTATATTTCCATGAATATAGTCATGTTGTTCTTTGTAATGTGTGAACAAGGTCATTTCTATTATTTATTGCCTGTTATAAAAGTTTACCCTCCTGTGCGGCCGTTTTATATATTAAACCTGAGAGTTGGCCAGTCATCGGCTTCTGCCCCCTCGTAAGAGATACGGGGGTGTTCGGGATAAACCTGATCACTCTTTACCCTAGTTTTGGGGTCCTTCGAAGGAGGTGTTCAGCACATCGAACCAGGCAATTGTACTATAGGGCTTTATCATTCTCACTTAGCCATAGGAGCATTAGGAAGGTAGGCGCAGCCCCTGGTGTTAGGAAGACCGCACGAGGGGCCCTATAGGCACCTGATCAGAAGAAGAACCGATCCATCACACGCTGCATTGGTTATGGCATTATGCGTGAGAAATCCTTAAAGATTTTACAACCTATCGAACAGCTGACCAGCTCTCGCTGTATCATGACAGTCAGTTTTCGGCTTTCTCTACTGAGGTGCTCATCCCGAAGAACCGGGACACAATCGTAGTAGTTCTCCCTGTGCCGCCTTAGCCGATACAGCGGAACGTAAGGCAGCAAAACATGGGAGCTGGGCAAACCCAACATTTGATCCAAGACATGATTCAGAGCTGATGCATATAATGCTATAAGTTCGGGGTGGCGAACTTCCATGAAGGTGTTTGGACTTTATTGCCGTATTATGGGTAAAACGAAGCCCCTGGCGAAGGCATATCCCGGACGAGCCCTGGACTTTGTTGGAATGTTTAGTTGAGCCCTGGACGAGCCGGGCTATCCTGCCATGAAGTAGTTCGGACTACATTGATTGTGTCCGGGGGTTTGGCCGTCGATTCAAGATTTGACTGAAAGGTGCCCTCCATTGCTTCTGCTGTTCTATGGTACTGAGGGAGAGTTCGGCCTCGCCATTAACCGTGATGACGCCGCACGGACCGGCCATCTTGAGTTTACGGTAGGCATAATGTGGCACCGCGTTGAATCAAGCGAACGCAGTTCGCCCGATAATGTGGCACGGTAATTTTCTGGTGATCCGAAGACTACCTCGAGGGCGATGGAGCCGGTACAGCTGGCCTCCACGCCTGGTATAATACCTCTAAAGGTGGCTTTGGTGGGTTTGATCATCGAATGATCGATGCCCATCTTGCGCATCATGTCCTGGTAAAGCAGATTTAGACTGCTGCCTCCGTCCATAAGGACTCGTGTCAGGTGGAACCCGTCAATTATTGGGTCGAGGACTAGTGCGGCTGGACTGTCGTGGCTGGTGCTGACCGGACGATCCATTTGGTTGAAGGTGATCGGCCCTAGTTTGTATTGCGGGCTGACTGGTTTCGTTAGGTCGACATCCCTAAGGGTGTGCATCCGGTCCGGGTTAGGAGTGTGGGTGGCGTTTACCATATTCACCATTTTGATTTGCTGGAGAGTTTTCTTTTGCCCTTCTCTATTCGGTGATCTGGGCTCCTCGTCGCTGTCATCGCTTTGAGACCCCTTGTCTTTGTTTTTGGCGTCTAACCTGCCAGATTGTTCGAAGACCCAACATTCTCTGTTGGTATGATTGGCTGGTGTTCCTGGCTTGCCATGAATTTGGCATGGACGGTCGAGTATGTGGTCCAAACTGGATGGACCCGAATTGTCATTTTTGAGTGGCCCTTTCCGCTGATCAGACTTAGAGCTATTAAATCTGGCATTGACTGCCGTGTCTTCGGCACTTTCACCATGTTTGCGGGGTTTGTGTTTGTTGCACCAGGGTTTGCCATTGCTATCTCTGGCTCTGATTTGCCAGTATTGCCTGCTGTGTTGTTGCTACAAGCCAACCAGCTATCCTTGCCCACGCAGAAGCGGGTCATGAGTGTCGTGAGGGCTGCCATGGACTTTGGCTTCTCTTGGCCAAGATTTCGGGCAAGCCATTCGTCACAGATGTTATGTTTAAAGGCCGCTAGGGCTTCGGCATCCGGACATTCCACAATTTGGTTCTTTTTGGTTAGGAACCGGGTCCAAAATTTCCTGGCTGACTCTCCGGACTGTTGTGTTATGTGACTCAAATCATCAGCATCCTGCGGTCGCACATAGGTGCCCTAGAAGTTATCCAGGAATGCGTCTGCCAGGTTCTCCCAACTTCCGATGGAGTTTGATGGCAAGCTATTTAGCCAATGCCGAGACGGTCCTTTGAGTTTTAACGGGAGATACTTGATGGCGTGTAGATCATCTCTACGGGCCATGTGATTGTGGAGGAAGAAGTCCTCTATCCATACTACGGGGTCTGTAGTACCATCGTATGATTAAATATTCACGAGTTTAAACCCTTCTGAGAATTCATGATCCATTACTTCATCAGTGAAGCATAGGGGGTGTGCGGCGCCTCTATGTCGGGCTATGTCACGACGCAGTTGGTACGAGTCTTGTATGTTGTGTTCGGCCCGGACGGATTTGCTTTTGGTATATCCGGCATGACGGTCATCGTCATGTGTTGGGGCGCACCCTCGTGATCCGAAGATCAATCTTTTGTGTCTTGCTTTGTTTTCCAATATGTCTCGCAGGTCCTGCGTGTTACCCCGGGCCTTGCTGTATTTGTTTGACTGGCGACGGGGTGCGGGCTGGACTTCGGGCTTATATGCCACTTTGTCCGGGCCACGAGGTGGCTGGTCTGCCGCATCATACGCTGGAAGCGCAGGCTTTAATGCTTCCTCTTCAAGTTGGGGTAGCAACCTGCACTTTGGGAAACTTCTGATTGGGCGCTCGAGTTCGTGTTCCTCGGCTGCCAAGACCTCAGTCCATCTATCCGCTAGCAGATCTTGCTCAGCTTGAAGCTGTTGTTGCTTTTTCTTTAGGCTTTTTGTTGTGGCAATAAGCCGGCGCTTGAAGCGCTCCTGTTCGACGGGATCCTCAGGCACAATAAATTCTTCGTCGCCGAGGCTCACCTCGTCTTCGGAGAGAGGCATGTAATTGTCATCCTCTGATTCTCTGTCTGCTTCCTGTTCCTTAGGGCTGGCTTGCCCATCCTCCTGCTCAAAGCGTGACTGGAGGGGATTGTCTTCATCTTTGGCACTATTTGCAGCGTTATTGTCTCCTGTGCCGGTATCGCTGTTTTTGCTATGGCGGGGCTTAGAGCGGCGTCGATGACGCTGGCTCTTGGATTGCTTCTTGGGGGGATTATCCTCCGTTGCCTTATTGCCATTGCTTTCATTGGGGGTGTCCACCATGTATATATCATATGATGAGGTGGCAGTCTAGCACCCTGTGGGCGGTGGTTCCTGTTCGTCTCCCGCATTGTCATCCATACCGTCGATGTCTTCGGAGTCGAAGTCGAGCATGTCGGTTAGGTCGTCGATAGTGGCTACTAATTGGGTGGTGGGTGGGGAATGAATTTCTTCGCCGTTCGCTTCCGACTTGAGCCGGACATAGTTTGGCCAAGGGTTTCTTGACAAGGAGAGAGACCGTAATGAGTTTAGCACGTCGTCTAAGGGCGAGTGCCGAAAGATATCCACGGAGGTGAACTCCATGATCGGTGCCCAATCAGATTGGATGGGCACGGACGCGAGCGGTTCCGTGTCTGTGGCCGGGGACGAATCCGAGTGTTCGGCAACATAGGTCTCATAGGAGGTGAAGTCAGCATTCGGCTCTATCGCCGCTGAGTGTGCGGCCTCCATGGCGGGGTCCATCCACCCGTCCTCGTATGGCGTGATCTATTCCGGATTGAGGGCCGGAGTAGTTATAGGTGTGATCTCTCGAACACTGTCCGTCGGCAGAGCTAAATCGTGCCCATCGTGCATGTGCGGTGCACCTGACATGGGTTCGAATCCGTCGAAGATCAAGTCTCCCCGGATGTCGGTGGTATAGTTCAAGCTTCCAAACCTGACCTAATGGCCAGGGGCATAGCTCTCGATCTGCTCTAGATGGCCAAGCGAGTTGGCCCACAGTACAAAGCTGCCGAATATGAAGATCTATCCGGGGAGGAAACCCTCACCCTGGATCGCATCGTTGCCGATGATCGAATGAGCCATCAAGCCTTGATTGTGACAGCACGGTGGAACTCTCAATGAAAGCATCAATGTCGGTGTCAAAACCGGCGGATCTCGGGTAGGGGGTCCCGAACTATGCGTCTAAGGCGGATGGTAACAGGAGGCGGGGGACACAATGTTTACCCAGGTTCGGGCCCTCTCGATGGAGGTAATTCCCTACTTCCTGCTTGATTGATCTTGATGATATGAGTATTACAAGAGTTGATCTACCACGAGATTGGAGAGGCTAAACCCTAGAAGCTAGCCTATGGTATGATTGTTGTTGTCCTACAGACCAAAACCCTCCGGTTTATATAGACACCGGAGGGGGCTAGGGTTACACAGAGTCGGTTACAAGGGAGGAGATCTACATATCCGAATTGCCAAGCTTGCCTTCCACGCAAAGGAGAGTCCCACCCGGACACGGGACGAAGTCTTCAATCTTGTATCTTCATAGTCCAACAGTCCGGCCAAGGGATATAGTCCGGCTGTCCGAGGACCCCCTAATCCAGGACTCCCTCACCCCGCGCTCCTAACCTATCGAGGGCCTTTCTTGCGCCAGCGGTGAGCCCCTCATCCTCTCCGCTTGCTCCCCTAGCCTCTTGCGCTCCTGTAGCCACCGCGTCCGCCATGGTTGAGCTCGCCAGAGCCATCTCTGGCACCACCACCAACGTGGCACACCTGGGGCCTGCCCCTGGGTCACTGCCAGTGGGGCCCAGGGACCCTACTTGACTGGGTTGACCAGTCAACCCTGCTGACTGGGCAACCCCCAGCCACTGACCAATGGGGCCAACCCCCCCTAATTAACAGGAATTAATTAAATTAGATTGGTTTACCTAAATAGTGACTGACAGGTGGGCCCAGGTTGTAATATAGTTAATTTAGTTTAATTTAAAGCACTGTTAGCCCTGTGTGTATGACATGTGGGTCCCATTGGACCCACTGGTCAGGTTTGACCTGGTCAGCCGCTCTGTTGACTGCTGAGGTCATCAAGACGTCATGCTGACGTCATATTCCATTTTTGTTAATATAAATAATTCCAGAAAATACTTTAATCTTTAGAAATTCGTAGAAATTAAACCGTAGCTCAGATGAAAAAGTTTTATACATGAAAGTTGCTCAGAATGACGAGACGTATACGAATACGCATCCCATTCATCTGCGACACATCCCTAGCATAGCGAACATGCAACTTTCCCCTTCGGTTCGTTTGTCCGAAAATGCGTAACTCCGGAGAAACATTCCCGGATGTTCTCCCCCTTCACTTGTATCGTGTAGCACCGCATTAGATCATGTCTAGGTCTGCCTGTTGTTCTATTATGCCCTTGTTTGCTCTGTATTTACTGTTTCTTCCCCCTCTTCTCTCCGATAGACCCCGAGTCCGATGCTGATGCCCTTGTGATCGACTACGTCGTCGACGACACTTCTTTTTCAGCAGAGCTTCCAGGCAAGCAAATTCTCCTTGAGCATTTTGATATCACCCATTTCTTTCCCTCTCATGCTTGCATTAGAACTACTACTTCTTTCTGTATGATCCTACTCTGATGCATAGCCTATTTTTGTTACCTGCTTTCATACCTTACCTCCTTATCCTAAACTGCTTAGTATAGGTTGGTTAGAGATCCATAAGTGACCCCACCTTGTCCCAGTTGCCTCGCTTTATGTTCGATGACTCGATCAACGTGAACGACGTCCAGGCCTCGACACCGCACATCACCCCCCTAGTTGTACGACTCTGCAGAGTTCCCATCGAGTGCCGAGGGTGGAACCTCTTACATCACTCCTGATGAGATCTCTGTAGTGTAGCTATACGGTCGAGGTCATCGAGGGTGATTTCCTCCTTAACCACTTCCATTACGGCTCTGTCGTGCAACCCCTCAAGTGTGAACCTCGAGGGTGGATCCTCTTACGTTCACCTTGATGATAACATCAAGTGGAATTCATCGGGGGTGATTCCTCGGGTTTTCCCCTTGGTGTTAGACACACAGTTACTATGGTTACTATGACTTTACACTGAACCATGTTACTACAGATGGGTTAGCCCTGAGGGGTACCCGCGCGAGCCTAATAGCGAGTGATGTGTAGTCGGGTTGACTTGGAAGGTGCCCACGAGATACTTACGTGGAGTGGCCGGGCATTCTTAGCCCTTGCCGCAAGTACTCGAGACGGGGCGACTGGATCACATCTTTCGCGAGTCTCTACTCGTGACCGCACAGCCAACGCACTAACGGTTTGGATATTTGATCCGAGGGGCCTCTGGCCTGATAGCACTAACCATCACGTGGGCATTGTATGGGCGTTCTGCGTCATATGCATCAGCCGAAGAATATTAGACGTCAGCGACTGAGCAGCGCGCGTCGGGTTGGACTGGTAAGCTCCTGCCTTTTTAAGGAGGTAGCTAGGTCTGCTCACCGGCCGCCCACGCAACGTGCAGGAGTTCCCGGGGCGATGGCCCAAGACCCCTGGGGGCATAGGTTTAGTCCGGTGTGCTGACCTCTCTATTAAGCCTAGGTCGGGTTGTGGCGTATTGTTTGGCCGAGGCCGGGCATGACCCAGGAAAGTGTGTCCGGCCAGGGTTAATCGAGCGTGGTGGGTAAGTTGGTGCACCCCTGTAGGGAAGAAAACATCTATCAATAGCCCGCCCTACGGTAACAGACACTTGGAGTTGTATTCTAATTGATACAACTAGAACTGGATACTTGAGGTGATAAACGGATAGTATGGCTCTGGGATTGCTTTCTCGCAGGGAGTCGAGAAAGGATCTCTGGCCGAGGTTGATAACACTACTACTACTTTACATTATGTTGATCTCTACTCTTCTATATGCTGCAAGATGCTAGTCTTCGTTAGGCTAGGCTTCCCCTTCTTTTCTGGCATTCTGCAGTTTAGACCACAGATACAACCCTTTTCCTTTGATACAGATGCATACTTAGTTTAGATCTGATGTAAGTCTTGTGAGTACTTTGGATGAGTACTCACGGCTGCTTTGCTACCTCCTTTCTCCCATACCCGATTGTTCCGACCAGATGACGGATCCCAGGAGCCAGACGACACCACTGATGATTACTACTACCCCGGGGGTGCCTACTACAACGTGACGGCCACTGATGACTTGGAGTAATTAGGAGGATCCAAGGCAGGAGGCCTTGCCTTTTCGATCATTGTTGCTTTTGTGCTAGCCTTCTTAAGGCAAAATTTTCAACTTATGTCTGTACTCAGATATTGTTGCTTCCACCGACTCTTGTGTATTCGAGCCCTCGAGGCCCCTGGCTTGTAATATAAAGCTTGTATTATTTTAATTTGTGTCTAGAGTTGTGTTGTGATATCTTCCCGTAAGTCCTTGATCTTGATCATACACATTTGCGTGTATGATTAGTGTACGATTGAATCAGGGGCGTCACAAAGGATACGTACGAGAAAAAACAATAAAGAAAAATGCGACCAGCATGCTGTGCACAAAAATGTAGCGCAAAAAATGTGTAGCGTGGAATGTGTGCACATGCAGTACAGAAACCTGATGAATGCAGTGCAACATGATTTTACTAAGCAGTGCACGCCCCTACATTGGAAAAAATACCTAAGAGGGAAAATATATAAAAAATTAACCACCCAGGTGCAACCGGCGCCAGCTAGTCTCGTAGTAGATCTGCGCAAATAGCAGGCAAGTCGTTTTGAGCCACGATGCATGTGGCCGAGCACACATGGGCCCACAGGTCAGGGAGCATAGAGCAGCGAGCGCCGTGTATAAGCGTCAAAATAATTAACCAGAGGAGTTCGATATGGCTGCCTCACCAGCGCTTATAAACAGGTCGAGTGCGCCCTCTGCGGGCGAGGTGGGACTAAACATTAGGGCCCACACATAGCGCACCGGTAACCAGCCTGCTGACAGGCCGACTTAGGCCGAATATGTTTTCACTCCCCGAACACAGGCCCAACACGCTAGAGTTGTGAAAATAACACGACGCACTAAAAAATAAGTACAAAAATAAAACATCAAAGAAAAATGAGAAAACATTTTTTAAATGAATAATAACAACAACAAAAAATGTGCATGGGCACTGCCAGAAACTACAATTCGCTCTAATATATAAAACGCAAGAAGCCTGAAGTCAACGTACAAATGCAGCCTGCGACGTATAACAATGCAGTTCGTCACGTGGAAGCATGAAGTGTTCTTATTTCTGAAATGGAGTTCTCTTTCTACTGCATTGCAGTATGGCTAAAATGAAGAATGCAACCTTGTTAGTTAAGCAAAGCAGTCCGATACCCTACCCACACTACACTCCATCCACACAAAAGTTGCATCACCAAGAAAAAAGTAAGAACTCCATAAAAAAACTAAATGTGCGTACATCTGTATGAATCCTGATCCGATATAATACAGTATACGAAGAATAAATTTCACTTGCAGGAAGTACACCACGTGGACATATGCAGTTCTATCGTGATAGCAAAGAAGTGCACTTACTAGGAAAATTCACCGAAATCACAATCATCACATTTTCTGACAGTCGCGTGCATACCTGAACTAGTCACGAAAAAAGAGGCGATGGCATTCCGGATTTCCAACGCACCAAGACAGCCTCCTCATAGCAGAACCTCTCTACAGTTGCCACGTAACTAAAAACACAGCCCCACCACGCTACCACCCCGCTCCACCACTCCCACGTCCTCTCACGGAGAGCAAAGGAGGGCAGAGGAGAAAACACAACTGCTTCGTCCCCCCAAAAACCCCATTGCATCTTCTTCTCCACACTTCCTTTCACTAACCTCTCTCTCCAAAACAAACACGAGAGAGCAGAGGAGAGTCATGGTGGATGCAACTCTGTACAAGCAGCGCCGCAAGTACACCAGGGAGCTCCACGACGTCGACCTCCAGGGAAACCACAAGCTCCATGTCATTTGCACAAGCAAGGGTGAAGACGTGGACAAGATGTTGTCCATGCTCAAGAGGAAGCTCGGAGGAATGCCCGTCAAACTAGTCGGTGTTGATGTCGAGTACACGCACTACGTGAAGCCACAGCGGGCAGCAGTGCTCCAGCCATGCGTAGAAAAAGAATGCCTTGTCTACCACATCTCTGCAGCTAAAGACAAGTCAGAATAACTATCAATCTGTACTATTGCTTGTCAATATTGATTTTAAATTTTCTTCATCGCAATTGCCATTATTTAAACTTTGGTTCTCATTTTTAAAAAGCATGGCATAGGAATTCATTGACAGTTTTCATCTGGCTCCATGTAACTCATGTGTTCAATTCTTGAATTATATGATCTAGCGACACATGCAGTTTTATTTTGTTTTACCAAATACAAATTATTTGCGTGAACAATAGAAAACTGCACCATTACTATATAAAACATGTATGGAATTTAATTCAAGAATACAGACATGCATAAACATGCATTGTTTATGCAATCTATTATCAGATTTACTAGTTATGCTATACAAAGTATTAGCAGCTACTCACTGCAACATATTTAGGTATTCATATTGCACTTTAGTTTCAGAAAAAACAAAAAAACATTGGTGGTTCTAAAAAATAAACTACATTCAGTCTATACAAACATCTTGCAGGCCAATGGAACTAGACAAATTCCTCATGAATGGTGAGTACACCTTTGTCGGATTCGCCATTGAAGGAGACAAAAACAAGTTGAAGCTATCTGGCTTGGAGATCAACTTCGACAACTACATTGATATTCAGGTGGAATGGAGGGACCCATACAATAAAAAGGAGTTTGACTCTTTGGTTGATGTTGCCGGCAGGATGATAGACATGCACTACCATGACATGAAGAAATAAAATTAACCGCAAGGAGGACCATACTCTGTGGGGATTTTGCTCGCTGCCATACAAGCTTATCAAGTATGTAGAAATAGAGTCATGGAGAATCATCCACGATGTCATAATGGGACTGGACAGGGCAAAAAGAGACAAAGAAGCAAAGAAGAAGAAGAACAAGGCTGTAATCCAATACAGCAACTAGAAATGATCAGGACTATGTTTACTTTCATTTCCCTTTAGTGGTTGTGTTGTTCCTTGTTTCATGTTTGCAAGGTTTTGATTATGTCCGTTGCTTCATATCGAACGTTTCTTTTGTAAAAACAATGTCATTTTAGAATTATCATCAAATTTTCTTTCAGTTGTTTGCTTATGTATCGTCAGTTTGCTTGTGATCATTTGCTTTTGCTGAACTTAGTTTTTTTGTCATGCAGAATCGCTTGTAACTTAGTTTTCACTAGGTAATGATTGTTGAGTTTGTATTAGAACAAGTATCCAGACAACTTTGAAAACTTTAATGTGTGATACCAAAACATACTACAAACAGACAAAATATATTCAAAAACAACGTTAAACCAAAAAAATAAGTAATCTGACTACAAATCATACCTAAAAAAGAAAGATGAATGCAGTTCACAATGGTAAACACAAGCAGTACACATGTGTCCACATGCAGTCCACAATAGTAATTATAGAAAAAGACCATTAATATTAATATTTCTAAAAATTATAACCCGCACACCATTCTAAAAAAACGTGAATACAGTTGATCGAAGAAATATAAGGCAGTTCACAAAGGGTATACATGAAGTGCAGTACATGCTTAAATGTAGAACAGGAGGGGCTGCAACCAATTTTGTGCAGTGCACAACACATAGACTTGGTACACACAGTGCAGTCCGCAACGTTGGAGCAAGCAGTACAAATGACATCAATTGTACTACCACGAAATATATATACTCCAAAAGAAAAAAATGCATCAGATACGGAAAAAAATTGACCACCCAGGTGCAACCAGGCCCTAGCCAGTCTTGTAATAGGTCAGCGCCCATAGTAGGTGAGCCGTTCTGAGCCACGATGCATGGGCCGGGCACATATGGGCCCATAGGTCAGAGAAATAAGGACAACGAGCTCCGTGTATAAGTGCCCAAACAAGTAACTAGAGGAGTTCGATAGAGGTGCCTCGCCAATGCTTATAAACAGGTCAAGCGCGCTCTCCACGGGCAAGGTGGGACTAAACATTAGGGTGCACACACAGCGCACCGGGAACCAGCCATGCTGACAGGCCGACTTGGGCAGAATGCGTCTTACACCCCAACGGACCCAACAAATTCTCATAGCCCAAAACAAACTAGCCCAACGACACACAACTAGCACGCAACTCCAGTACCCTCCCACCTAAAAAATGTAGTCCGCTATGTAGTTCAATATGGGACGGAAGATGTGCTGTCAATAAAGCACTACAGTTTGCTTAGACGATTGTTTTTTCTAGCCAATCAAGAACACTACCACGGCTAGCCCGCGACAAACCTCCTCCTCCACTTGGCAAATCTTTTCACTTGGATACAATGGCACAACCCCCCTTCACACCCTGGCTTGGTTGACAAGCGCACGGGGATAAACAGGGAGGCGACGGGGTGTGACGGACTCGCCTACGCATGCGGCGCCGCGGCACCTCGCGTCGCCGCCTGTTCTGGCTCGTTCCAGGCTCGGCCTCACAGGGGGGTGGGGAGGGGGTCATGACCCCCCTCGCACCCTCCTACTCGGCCTCACGCTAACGCATGTAGTGCGCTTGGTTGACAGGCGCAGTGCGAACATTCTATTTTTCCAACCCTAAGACGCACGCAACCCCAGAGCCACACCACTAAGATTGACAGGGAGGCGACGGGGTGTGATGGACTCGCCTACGCATGCGTCACCACGACACACCGCGTCGCCGCCTGCTCCTGCTCGTTCCAGGCTCGACGTCGTAGGAGGGTGGGAGGGGGGGTCAGGACCCCTCTTTCCACCCCCTGCTCGGCCTCGCGCTAACGCACGCGGTGCGCTTGGTTGACAGGCACAGTGCGGACATTCTATTTTTTCAACCCTAGGACGCACGCAACCCTAGAGCCACACCCCTAAGATAGATAGGGAGGCGACAGGGTGTGACGGATTCACCTACGCATGCGGCGCCGCGGCACGCTGCGTCGCCGCCTGCTCCGGCTCGTTCTAGGCTCGCGTCATAGGAGGGTGGGTAGGAGGGGTCACGACCCCCTCCCACCCTCCTTCTTTGCCTCGCGCTAACGCATGCAGTGTGCTTGGTTGACAGGCGTAGTCCAGACACTCTGTTTTTCCAACCCTAGGACGCACGCAACCCCAGAGCCACACCCCTAAGATAGACAGGGAGGCGATGGGGTGTGACGGACTTGCCTACGCATGCGGTACCGCGGCATGCCGCGTTGCCGCCTGCTCCGGCTCGTTCTAGGCTCGGCCTCACAGGGGGGGTGGGGAGGGGGGTCACGACCCCCTCCCACCCCCCTGCCCAACCTCGCGCTAACGCACGCAGTGTGCTAAGTACATGGAATACAGGTGCAATACAAACCTATAGACAAATAAAAAATGGGGGGCCCTCCCCCAACCCCCCTACCGTACAAACAAAAAACAAATGCATGACGCAGCTTTAGACAATGAAGTGCATTTGGTTAGACAAAGCAATGCAACATGATAAGCAATGCAGTTTCAGAATACACACATGGATGTAGGGGTTGCAGAAAGTACATCAAAAAAATACAGGTGCAACAAACTTGTAGACAAATGCAGTGCTTTTTGTTTGACGAAGAAGTTCAGCATCACATGCAATGCAGTGTCTGGGACACGTACGATACATATAAACGTGAAAAATGCCAGTTCGCACAGAACGTGGTGGTCAAACAAAATGAAAAATATATACATATATTTACTGTATGAGTTATTAATATAAATAAATTATACACACACATTCGTCCATATACACTGTTGCAAAAAGCTGACAAAACACAACAATAGAAGAAAAAAAGTCTTTTCATACATTATCTACCTTAGACATCACACACTACACAACATGAACCCTAGTTCTTGTCGATACACATGCTTTTACCCAGTAAAAACAATGCCAAATGACTGTTACTGCATATGCGATAGGGAATTAAGCCCGAGATTTGCAATCAGATCTTGTAGCCCAGGCGACATGTCTTCATAATACAACAAGTTCAAAGGATTGAACAACAACTGGAATATGTACTCCGCCTTCCAATCTTCAACAGTAGGCTGAAAGAAAATTAAAAAAATGAAGACTAGTGATTAAAAAAAGGTTGTCATAAGAACAAAAAGTGAAAAGAAAGTAACAAGAAAATAAGAAACAGAGAAGGTATTACGTCGGATTTGATAATTTTCTCGACTAGACGTTGACCGTCATACAATGCGTCAACCTCAGAGCATAGATTCCGCACTCGTTTGTTCCCTGCGCTGGCACGACCGGGTAAGACGGCTTCTCTACCAATTTAACCCAGTCAGGGTGGTTCTTAGATTTATACAACTTTTCACCATAAATCGCCTTCAGCAGCTATGTCATCCTCCTCATCTGGCAAAAAAGGTAGCACAAAGTAAAATAACACACGTCACAGATCAATAGCTATTCAGACGAACCAAAAAATACAAAGTTCTTCTCAACATCTAGACAGTCCCTCTTTTAAATGCACATGAGGTCATTTCCTTTTATCACCTTTTTTATACAGATTTTTTTACACAGATTGGGGGGTGTGTGAGAAAATGCAGTTCAGTCACGCATATGTTGCAGTCCACTATATAAAAACAAGTGTGGTGCTATGTGTGCTAACATTGCATGCACAGTTTATAAAAAATGCAGTAGGAGAAACATAAAAAAGCTTTGCACTTGGCTAGAAAAATGACATTGAGTACAATCTGAGTGGTAGTCAGTCCTACGCCACTTTGTCGTGACATTAGGATGGCCAGTGTACTTCCTAGTGCCATGGATATCAATCGTCTAGCGATGCTGGTTCATCATGTATAAGGAATAATGACCATCCTTGGAGCACGGCATCATAATCTGTCACATCAAAAAACAAAATGAAAAGTCTGTTCGACACGTAGCACTAGGACCACTGTTCCAAAAATAACTATAAAAAGAAATGCAACAAACCAAAAAATAAATGACGGAAAACAATGGCCTTACTAGTTTTGCGTCCAACAGGTTTTCATCGCCGCTCACAAAAACCTTGAACTGCTTAACTGCATCTTCTAAAACAAACGGGCTATGCACAACTGGCAACACAGGGTTTCCTTCATCATCTCTCTTCACAAAGGTTTCCATTTGCAGAACATACTGCATAGAAAAATAACAAAAAATAGGACATGAAAAAAAGAATAAAACATGTGTGCATGCATGGACATGAAAAAAATTAGTACAAGAGAAAAAAATGACAGCACACATTTACCGTGATAAATAAAGGTGAAAGTAGCACACGTTCACCAGAACTATAAACTAAACTCAATTCAGGGTCTTGCTTCCAGTACTTGATGACAAAATCCATGAGATACGAGTCCATTAAAGCTCCTTTGCCAAATGTATTATAGATATAGTCAACATTATAATATTCGACATCACCAAAACGACTATTCACCATAAAGAACGAATTCCCGCAGTAAACATACACAGATGGGATCAATAGAATTAAAATAAAAAACAAAACACACAAAAAGGATGAAGGGCACACACATAAAACTTACTTGTGGTATTTGGTTACAAAATCTTTGCTGAGGACGAGATCCTTTATTTTCCTCGCCTCATCAATATATTTGAACCTCGGAGGCTTCAATTTCTCTATAGATCATCTCAACTTAAAAGCCTTCTCACCTGACCTCTTGTTTGAAAATACTTCAGCCTCATCCACAGGAGGATGATTAATTGCTGCACTCCTAGTCCTAGTGATGCGTGGGCACGGCGTAACAAAATCATCATCATCGACATCAAAAACATCGTGTGGAGAGCTAGGTCGAGAAACACTTCCACCTTCAGGTCCAGACGCCACATCTGTGTTGAAACTATCTCCAGCCAAACAACTGGAATTATCTGGAGAGATTTCAATGGCACAATCCTCCATAACCACCTCAGAACCCTGGGACTCAAAAAGTTACGTACAACCTTCATGAAGCCCCCATCAAAACCTAAAAACGTGTAGAAAAAACATGGAAACACTCAGCACAAAAAAACAAAACAAAAAAACATGTAATACATCTCATTAATATAAAAAAATGCAGTTCACTAAAGAAGAGAATGCAGCTCACTTGTCTACAACAATGCAACCTACTTGTCTACAACAATGCAACCCACTTGTCTATAACAATGCGGCTCACTTGCCCCAAAATAAATCCAGCTAACTTGTCTACAACAAATGCAGTTCACTAACACAACAAAAATATAGACATCCATTCTAAATCACGCATTTAACTGAACATGCTAGTAGAAAAGAGCGCTTAAGAAGCGGAAGCAAGCAGTATACAAAAAATAAATAAGGGAGATAAAGAAGTTCACTAAAACAACCTTTATTTGCAAAAATTAAAAGTGATGTTAAATCAAGGCAACACTTTCTTGATGTGAGCCAACTATAGAGCATGGCCTTTATGATGTAGCCAATGTGCTCCACCCCAAACTGAGCAACTCGAGCACCATCCCAAGTCTGCAAGAATTGAAACATATAGAATGCACAATCATGCCTGCAATAAAAGAATAAAAAACATTAGTTTCACAAAATGAAAAAAAACTTGAGCAGTATGGTGGAGAGGGGCTGTACGAAACACACCTATTTGGCTGCATTGGGACAATGACATGTTTCAACACAAATCCATCAAGTGTAGGAGGATTTAGCGGCTCATCAGAACTTGAGCTACCTTCTTTCCATGCATGCTTGATATTTTTAACCATCCTCCTAAAAATCCTGATCGCATCAGGGCTGCGAGGTTTATTGAGCAAGTCAAGAAATTCAAACCGCCTTTCTTTCACATTTAAGGCAACTACACAATAATTACCAACGCCATCCCTCGTCTCTCGTGAATCAAATGTTGCAAACAGGACCTGTTGGAAGCACGAAAAATAAATAAAATTATTATAACAAAGAAGAAACAGAACACTATAAAAACCAACACAAAAAAATATGGTTTTCGACACATAAAAACGTTACTCACCATATCTTTTTTATCAACACGCTCTCGACTTTTGAGGAGAACATCATTTTAACACTCCTGCCTATAGTACCACAATGCCAAATACTTGTCTGCCAAAACAAAACCAAAAAATAAATAGTGCTTAAGCAAACAGGTCGTCACATGAAATCAGAAAAGAAAATCAAAAAACAAAACAATTTTTTTTGCATTCTTACACAAACATGGTATGGTAAAACCATCATCGGAGATCCCTTAAACTTATTCACCAGCAAAGAAACCCCAAGATCTACAAGACCTGTAGTGAGCATCCCTTTATCCCAAAAAGATTGACCAACTTCACCAATGGTAATATCAGCCATCTCAGTTTTAAAAGCAATCATGTCCCTGAATTTTTTATGAAAAACTGAAACATAAGATACTAAAAAAATAGCAACAACAGAAAAGGGTAAAATACTGAAATTAGAAAATACATATGAACAAAAAAGTTTCTAAAAAGCCACACTTCTTCTTCTTGTCCTTCCGAGCGCCCGTAACAGCAGTGTACAACTCATTTTATCTTTTTAGAAGAGCTAGATTAATGCTCGACGGTGTCACAGTAGGAAGTTCGTCATCTATAATAAAAAGATGAAGTTCACTTATCCAAAGAATGAAGTTTAAATAATAAGATAAGGAAATTCTGCTAGCTATTTTGAAAATCATCAACAAAAGGATCAAGTTTCACTTATCATTAAACATCTAATACAACTACCATAGTAATTAAAGAAAATGAATGAGAAAAACTTCAACTGCACTGTTCGAAACAAAACTCTTGCCTTCAGTGCCGGAGTCTTCATCCTGTTGTTCTTCAGAGCTGACCAAAACATTTACTTGGTTAGGTTGCGATGAATCCACCACAACCTCACTGGACTGCCCTTCTGTAGCAACATCAGCATTATCTTGATTTACAACAGTCTGGTCAACCGCAACGTCCTTAGATACTTCAGCTACATGAGGCTCCACTTTGGATACTTCAGGAACATCGTTGACCGCCAGACAAACAGGGGATGCAGCAACACTCCCAGCAGGAACGACATTCTCCAGTGGCTTTTCAATGACAAAATTAGAATCTTCATGCCGACTAAGGGAAACAACATCGTGGAATTCCTGAGCTACAGAAGGATCTGCACCATCGACGGCAACCGATGCAGAAGCATCAACACTACCACCACCATCAACAGCACATCCCCCCTGGTTCAGATCAACATGAACTTCTACGTTTTCTTCTCCAAGCCGTGAAAAGTTTAAAAAAGACACAATAACACAAATGAGCGTGTGGATAATTAACACAACAACACACATGTCACTTATATCAAAGACTGCAGATAACATACGTAGAATAACTGCAGTCCACATATGCAAAACAACTGCAACCCACATATATGTAAAAAGAACTACAATTCACTTTGTCAAACGCTGCAGTTCAGTTATGTTAAATACTGAAGATTACGTATGCAAAAGACTATGGACCACGCATGCGAAAAAGAACTGCAGTTCACTTCTGTCAAAGACTGAAGCTCACACATGTAAAACTATTGCAGCTCACATATGTAAATGAAATGCATATGAGTGAACATAAGAGCGACATCAAGTTTATAACAACAACAAAAAATTAGATTACAAACCACTAACAGAAAAAGTAATTCAACTATACCTTATCAGCTACAACATCCGGAGGGGACGATGCATCAGCCAAGATCTCATCCTTCCCAGAGCCATCGTAGGAATCTTTGTGCACATCACAAGCAGCAACTCCAGTCTACAGACATAGAACAAACCAAAAACAAAAATAAGATGGTAACGACCAAAAAAGTAAAAACCTTCAACTATGCACAAGCAGTACAGACTTTACAATCATGAAGTACACAAAAAATACAATAAAAATGGGAAAGCAAAAAATGCAAGTTCAAGAAGAGGGACGTATGGAAGAACAGACATGGCACAAGTACTTGTACCTGACCAATTCCATCGTCCCTAGATTGATGGACACCAGAAGATTCTACTCCAGCCTATCACAAAAAAATAGTGAGGAGCAGTCGACATAATACACAAAAGCGGTTCAAAGGCACAAAAAACCTAGAACATACATTATCAGCGCCAACGCCAGCGTCCTGATGGTACATTTCCAAAAATCGCTCAGCATCCTTCTCATACCGACCGCATTTTTCTTCCTGTGAATGTCTCAACTGATCATATGAAGACCGACTATTCATCACTGCAATCTTCAGGCTTTCAATCATGATGCAATCAAAATTGTGAGCAGCAACAATATCTTCATCTCGTGGGCCATGGCCAACAGGGAAAAAACTAGCAACTGTCCTCAACCTGTCACTAGAGGTTGGCAAATCTCCAGTCAACTTCAAAACCTTCAGAAGAAGCTCACCAATCCCCTCGTGTTCTTTGCCACCAACAAATGTCTGTTTAGAAGAGCTTCTATTATCAAACATCTGACGAGCCGTGAAACCACGAGTACACAGCACCTCATCATCACAGGCAGGAAGCTGGCTACAGATAGGCTCATAAAACCTAGCATGAGTGCTAGGCCCCGCATCAGAGCTGCCACATACAACTGCAACAGGACGGTTGTACACAATATCACCTGATGCCTTCCACTGCAAAAAAAGACAAGAAGCAAAGAGAAGTACACATGTGAGTACTGGAAAGTTCAGATTTATAATAACTGCACCTTTTAAAAAAATTGGATATTAAAAACTCAGATGACTAACCAGCAGCTTCCCAAATTTGTAAGTTTCCAAGTTAATCTTTCCCTTGACAAGCACATCCTCATTGTATAACTTCATCAGGTCCTTGGTCCTCAGATATGACACACGTGGCGTCAACGTGTGCATAACTGAAAATTTGCGAAGCTTCAAGCAATCAGTATACATAATCAAGGGGATAATGGCACGACCCTCTGTGCAATTCTGCTTACTGCCTTCTGTTTGCCACCTCACCACAGCTGCCTGCAACTCATCAACAACAAGCTGGCAAAAATCCATCTATGCCATAGCCGCATAATCCATGTTCTCTACCATTGCAGCAACTCTACCCAAACAAACTGCAGGCCCGGGGCATAGCAAATTCTGGTAAAGTATCAGGAAGAACACCTTCACAGCAAGATCAATAGTCACATGATCATCTTCCTCCACCAACACCTTCAGCTTCTCAAGCAAGTCCTTGACACCTATAGTTTTTGAATGGTCAAAGCCAAGCTCATCCTTGAGGGCAGTCAACGAGTCATGATAGCCGCTGGCAACAGGCATGGGTGCAGTGTGACGTCTCATAGGTAAATCAAAAATGCGATGAACTGCATCACGATATATTCGAAGAACCCTGCCATTCCCAAAGTCCATTATCATGGTGGCAGGGTCAATCACTCCCATTAGATAGCACATAAGAATGCGCGACACATTTTTCTTTATTGTCAGTTCAAAGACAACACCGAATCCAGCATCCCGGACACGACTATAGTGTGCGTCTTTCAATAAAGCAACAGCCTTGCAAACAGTGGGAAGCAACAAACGTACGGTCTTGTTAAATCGAGAATCATCTCCCTTGGCATCATCTTCAGCTGCATTGCTCTTACTAGAATTCTTCCTTTGTGTAGAGGGAAATGCATTCCATATTAGAAAGATTAGCCATAAAAAAGAGATAGAGAAAATACAGATAGAATATCAAATGAAGGAAACAAATGCAGTCCACTTCAACAAACCTTTGGAACAACATCCGCCTCCTCGCCAGAGTCAGCACCAACACCTTCATCGACATCATCACGGGCATGCTTGCGTAGACTATTAGATGAACCATAGTCTTTGCGTCTACAAGTATGAACATCCCTCACAAAATCAGCAAGCACAAAGTCGTCATCGTCAGAGTCGGGACCTTCACTGACATGTAGTCGCTTGCGCTAAGGATCCTTTCCACCAGCTTTAGCAGTTCTCTTCCCAAGATCCTTGTTCATGCCGGCAACACGTGGACTCCGCCGAGGAGTACCACCTTCCTCAGCAACAGAACTCAGCATCTTATTCTGCAAAGCAGGCTGCTTCACTTTGACAAATTTGGCACCCTTGGCACCATCTGTAGCTCTCCTCTGCTTCTCCTTCTCCGCACACTCTTTTGAGTCACTTTCAAACCTCAACTTCTTCGTGCTTTGCTTCAATTCATATGCACGAAGCTATTCCGAGACCATCCACTCCTATGTAACTTCCTCTGTAGCATCAACACACTGCGATTGTGTTTCAGTCAAGACGGGACGTCTCTGGTCAAAGCTCACACCAACATCACCCTCTGCAAAATAATGGTCAATCAATTGAGTAACCTCCTCAAACCCAGGCGCCCCAGCATGGAAAACAGACACTGCGTCAAAATGAAGTTGAACTATGGTCGTTAAAAAGTGCACAAAAAGAACAAATGCAGTACACTTAGACATATAAATGTAGTGCTCCAATCATAAGCCAAATAAAAAAACTTGAATAAAACAACAATGCAGTTCACGCATACATATAGTGGAGTTCACATATACAAATAAATGCAGTGCTGCATACACTAACTTCACGTTTGTTCCCAACAAATTGCCGGACTAGATACATCAAGACAACGCCAATTTGTACAACATCAAGTAAGCAGCATACACAAAATAAACAATGAATTCACATACCAGAAGGAGGGGCCACACTTATGGGAGAAGATTCAATTGGCGAATTCACTTGATGTCCTCCCTCACCACCATGATCCTTACCCCCAGGACAATGAGAGCCAATTGGTGTACCATTATGACCACTTCAATCACCTACTGGATTAAAAAAAACTAGAAACGGAAATTACAAAACATGACATGACAAATAATGCAAACGAATGCTGACAACTAACATAGCATAAACAAAATATGCAGGATGAATTAGGAAACTAGATAAACATCAAACAAAATAAACAAAGCCAAAAATAAGCACTCCACATACCCTGAACTCCTCCTCCCACTCTACTCAGCGGAGACATGGCGTTTGCCTGCAGCATAAGGACGAAGTGACAGATATAAGCAACAAAATCAACAAAATATGAAGAAACCCTAGATCCACCTTGCTCTGCCTACAGGGCACACACAAGTATCGACTTTAAATTAAGATAAAATCGCCTGCTTGCGGAAAAAATACATAAGCAAAAGCCGCAACACCAACTACGAGAGTCACAAAACTAGACGAGGGGGCGATCAAGACCGAGGCCAAGGGGAACATACCACAAAAAGGGGGTGAAGACGGCAGGGGGGAGGGGTGCGGCGACGGGAACAAACGGGAAAGGGCCGCAGGAGCGCAACGGGAAGGGCTGGCGGAGCGGACGGTGACGCGAAATGCAGGAATAAGGACCTCTTGAGGGCAGTGGTTCCGCGCGCGATGGCGGTTGCTGCGGGCGACGACGGTTTTGCTCAAGGGAGAGATGCTTCGGGAGACACTTCAAGTGAGGAGAGGGATTCTTCTCGGTCTCTCTCCCTGTCAGCGGAGCGGTGGGACCTCCTGGGAGGGACACGTAGGAGGACCGCGTGGCAAAGGGTTACATAAAACAGGCTGGCCCAAAACAGCCCGGCTAAATAACACGGACTATATCGAAACACACATGATGCAGTTCTCTATGAAGAACAATGAAATTCGGACTGTAAAAGAAAAAATAATACATGCAGTTCGTAAAAAAAGTTAAATTCAAAAACAACGCGCATGTTAAGATAACGCATCCGAAAAGAAGTCCACCTTCAAATTAGTGCCACAATAAAAAAGGCCCCCAATGCCCCACCTCTCATGCCAGGGATTGCAACAAGTACACGCAAAAACACATGTAGTACGCAGCTCTAGAAAAATGCAGTGCATTTGGTTAGATGAAGCAGTATGGTATAACAAGCAATTCAGTTTTGGATTACCTACATGAATAAATACACGGTCTAGTCCACAGCGAAAAAGTCATAAAATTGCGGAATACATTATACTTTTTTCAGGGGCTGCAGCAAGACAGCAAGGACACACACAAAATGGTGCAGTACGCACCTATAGTCAAAATGCAGTTCTTTTTGATAGACGATGCAGTGTGGTATGATAACGAGTAAAGTTCCTTGAACACGTAGGATACATATAAACGTGACAAATGCCCGTTCGCATAGAAAGTGGTGGTTAAAAAATTACTGATCAAAAATAAAATAAAACCATGTTAAAAAACCATGTTCGCATACAACCACCCAATCCGAGTGGTTCCATCGCCACAAACCCACAATCACAGACACAACACCAACCCACGATCTGCACAACCGCATCGTCAGCGAGATCATGTAGTTCATCCGATGCGGCCATCCCACCCCGCACCCCCCCTTAAATTCAGACACCTACCAAAGGCCTTCTCATCCAAAACAACACAAGTATCCATTGCGATGCCACCAAGTCGCCCCATCACATCGATCTCCATAGAAAACACCAAGCCCTGCTACCGGCGATAGCGTTCTCCGGCGAGTACAAGGACGTGGAGGCCCATGGCAACACAAAGTTGCACGTCATCCACACTGAGGGAGTCCTGGATTAGGGGGTGTTCGGGTAGCCGGACTATACCTTAAGCCGGACTCCAGGACTATGAAGATACAAGATTGAAGACTTCGTCTCGTGTCCGGATGGGACTTTCCTTGGCGTGGAAGGCAAGCTTGGCGATGCAGATATTCAAGATCTCCTACCATTGTAACCGACTTTGTGTAACCCTAACCCTCTCCGGTGTCTATATAAACCAGAGGGTTTTAGTCCGTAGGACAACTTCATCATACAACAATCATACCATAGGCTAGCTTCTAGGGTTTAGCCTCCTTGATCTCGTGGTAGATCTACTCTTGTACTACCCATATCATCAATATTAATCAAGCAGGACGTAGGGTTTTACCTCCATCAAAAGGGCCCGAACCTGGGTAAAACATCATGTTCCTTGCCTCCTGTTACCATCCGGCCTAGACGCACAGTTCGGGACCCCCTACTCGAGATCCGCCGGTTTTGACACCGACACACACCAATGACAAGAAGCAGATGGCGATCTCCCTCGCGCAGTACGAGCGCCACCTCAGGCTCCAGCGCCACAAGATCGTCAGGTTTGATCTCGAGTACAACAACGAGCCTGAAGCAACGCAGAAACCCGCCCTCGTCCAACTCTCCGTCGGCAAGACTCAGCCAGTGTTGTTCTTCCAACTGAGCGCCGCTGAAAGGTGCACCGTCTTCGACAACTTCCTCGCCGACCCCAGGTACACCTTTGCTGGCTTCTCCATCGACGGCGACAAAACCAGGCGAGAGCGCGTCAATATGGAGGTTGCCAACTTCGTCGAATCCAGAAGGAGTGGAGGGTGCCCGAGGCAACCAAGGAGTTGGACTCCCTTGGAGACATCTTCGGCATGCTCATCGACGACTACAACAACAACATGAGGAAGAAGATCACCAACGATGAACACAGGCGCCGGGCCACCCTGCCTCTGTCCATGAGGCACATCGAGTACGCGGCAAAGGACGCCTATGCAGCGTACGAGATATGGAACCGCATCACCCTCACCCAGGACGGGCTTCGACGTGCAAAGCTGGAGAAGGAGGAGCCCCCCCCCCCCAAGAAGCGCGCCAGGAGCAGCGGGGGATGGGGAGACGCTAACTTGTGAAGAAGCAGACAGTGTCGGCCAAGAGCTAACAATGCTAGCGTCGTTTTAGAATTATCATCAAATTTTCTTTTTGTTGTTTGCTCAGGTATCGTTAGTTTGCTTGTGATCATTTTCTTTTGCTGAACTTAGTTTGCTTGTCATGCAGAATCGCTTGTAATGATGAACTTTGATTATGTTAGATTGCTTTCTGTTGAACTTAGTTTGCTGGTGATGAACTTGTCATACACAATGCTTGTGATAATTTGTTTTCTGTTGTTTGCTTATGTATCATTAGATTCTAGCAGTGCACAAAGCAGACGAAAATGCAGTGCGCAAATAGGAAACATGCAGTGCAAAATGTGTACAAATGCAGTACAGAATCTGTCGAATGCAGTGCACACATACCCAACAACACAGTGCACGCCTCTGCATTTGAAAAAAATACATGAGAGCAAAAAACACAAAAAGAAAATGCAACATGTATATGTAGTGCGGAATATGTGAACATGCAGTACAGAAACATGAAGAATGTAGTGCACGAATGATTTACTAAGCAGTACGCGCCCATACATTTGGAAAAAAATACATAAGAGCAAAAACACGAAAAGAAAATGCGACTTGTATATGTAGTGCAGAATATGTGAACATGTAGTAATGCAGTGCACGAATGATTTACTAAGCAGTACACGCCCATACATTTGGAAAAAAAATACATAAGAGCAAAAAACACGAAAAGAAAATGCGACCTGTATATGTAGTGCCGAATATGTGAACATGCAGTACAGAAACATGAACAATGCAGTGCACGAATGATTTACTAAGCAGTACACGCTGATACATTTGAAAAAATATGCAAGACGAAAAAATACAAAGAATTTTTTTTGACCACCTAGGTGCAACCAACCCTAGCCAGTCTCATAGTAGATTTGCGCTCACAACAGGCGAGTCGTTTTGAGCCACGATGCATGGGGCCGGGTACACATAGGCCACACAGGTCAGAGAGCATAAAGAAGCGAGCGCCGTGTATAAGCGCCCAAATAAGTAACCAGAGGAGTTCGATACGGTTGCCTCGCCAGCGCTTATAAACAGGTCGTGCGCGCCCTCCACGGGCGAGATGGGAATAAACATTGGGGCGCACACACATCGCACCGGGAACCAGCTGTACTCACAGGCCGACTTGGGCCGAATACATCTTCACTCCCCAAAGATAGGCCCAACAGGCAAAAGAGAGGCTGCTGAAAATTAAAACAAATTCCCACATACCACTCCACAAACACAGGTCCAAAAACGCGTTGCGCAGTTCATTGTCAAAACTACAATGCAGTTCGCTGTATTCAAGTAGGCAGTCCTGTTGCTTCTCATATGCATTTGCGTACACTGAATCAAAATCAATCCACCAACTAACACCAACCACAACATTTATTACTTCTATTACTCAATTGGTTGCATAAAAACCTATCCATTCGTGCTCCAGACTGACACAACTCCTCCCCCCGTTCCTCTTTTTCTTCAAATCATAGATTTACATCGAAACACACATGAAGCAGTTCTCTATGAAGAATAATGAAATTTAGACAACAAAACAAAAAATAATACATGCAGTTCATAAAAATTCAAAAACAACGCGCGTGTTAAGATAACGCATCCGAAAAAAGTCTACCTTGAAATAAGTGCCACTACAAAAAAGGGCCCCCCAACCCTCCACCTCCCGTGCCACAGACTGCAGCAAGTGCACGCAAAAACACGTTTAGTGCGCAGCTCTAGAAAAATGCAGTGCAATTGGTTAGATGAGGTAGTACAATATAATGAGCAATTCAGTTTCGGATTACCTACATGAATAAATACACGGGTCTAGTCCATAGCGAAAAAAGTCGTAAAATTGCGGAATACATTATACTTTTAGGGGTTGTAGCAAGGACACACAAAAAATGGTGCAGTATGCATCTGTATTCAAAATGTAGTTCTTTTTGATAGACGATGCAGTGACAAATGCCCGTTCGCACAGAAAGTGTTGGTTAAATTTTTTTTACTGATCAAAAATAAAATAAAACCACATTAAAAACACGTTCGCATAAAACCACCCAATCTGAGCGGTTCCATCGCCACAAACCCATGATCACAAACGCATACCAACCCACGATCTGCACAACCGCAATCGTCAGCGAGATCGTGCAATTTCATCCGATGAGGCCATCCGACCCCGCGCTCCCTCCCTTAAATTCAGACCCCTGCCAAAGGCCTTCTCATCCACAACAACACAAGTATCAATTGCGGTGCCACCAAATCGCTCCATCACATCGATCTCCATAGAAAACAACAAGCCTTGATACCCGTGATGGCGTTCTCCCAACGAGTACAAGGAAGTGGAGGCCCACGGCAACACCAAGGTGCATGTCATCCACACAACCGACAAGAAGCAGATGGAAATCTCCCTCGCGTAGTACGAGTGCCACCTCAGGCTCCGACGCCACAAGATTTTCAGGATTGATCTTGAGTACAACAACGAGCCTGAAGCGACGCAGCCCTCGTCCAACTCTCTGTCGGCAAGACTCAGCTGGTGCTGCTCTTCCAACTAAGCTCCGCTGAAAGGTGCACCGTCTTCGACAACTTCCTCGCCGACCCCAGGTACACCTTTGCTGGCTTCTCCATCGACAGCGAGAAAACCAGGCTAGAGCGCGTCAATCTCGAGGTCGCCAACTTCGTCGACATCTAGAAGGAGTGGAGGGTGCCCGAGGCAACCAAGGAGTTGGACTCCCTTGGAGACGTCTCCGGCATGCTCATCGATGACTATAACAACAACTTGGAGAAGAAGATCACTGACGATGAACACAGGCGCTGTGCCACCCTGCCTCTGTCCATGAGGCACATCGAGTACGCGGCAAAGGACGCCAACGCAGCGTACGAGATATGGAACCGCATCACCCTCACCCAGGACGGGCTTCGCCGTGCAAAGTTGGAGAAGGAGGAGCCCCCCAAGAAGCATGCCACACTACTGCAGGATGCTACTAACGCGACACTACGATCAAAGACCCTTCGAGAAACTGTGTGCGATGCCACAATCGCAAACGGTGCTGTATGAAAACCGCCAGAAATGTCTAGAACGTTTGCGATGACAGATGCATCAAACAAGGTTCATGTTTTTGTTGTGTGTGCGATGAAGGGGACACGGTTCAGTTCAATGTACTGTTTGCGATGAGGAGGAACAAAATAAACGGGCAGCCAGATGGAGGCGTGTGCGATACACATCATACGGTTCACTCGGATGAACTGTTTGTGATTAGGAAACACAAAAGAAACGGTCAGCCAGATCAAAGGTGTGTGCGACATACGGCATGCGGTTCACTCGGATGAACTGTTTGCGTTGAGACATGAGAACAGAAACGGCTCAACTTAACAAGATGTGTGTGATAATCGGCAAACATGTCTGTAATCAGAAATGTGTCTGAAGACCGATAAGAACATAGACGGTTCCTGCTAATAAGACGTGTGTGTGTGTGTGTGTTGTGAGCAAACGATTGCTGGTATACAATTGTGAGTGATTGATGAAAACATCACCAATAGGTTCCATTGTTTAGTCCATGTGCGATGTGATTTTCTTTGTCCGCACACCATCTACGCTCTGTCTATAGAGCATCAACATATATACTTAAAAAGACAGCATTGCATAACCAAATTAAGCATACAATTACACAAGTGACTACACACATAACATTTGCACACACCAAAGTAAGCAATTACATGCATACTAACGTAGGAGAAATGAGGATCTAATCATCTACTTATTGTTGCGACGATGTTTGCCAATGCTTTGCCTCCGGCTGGATCCCCGGCCATTTTGGGGAAGGAGGGACTTCCTCATGTCAACGATCCGCTGGTACATGTCGTAGCTCGTGTACGCCTCCTTGGCCGTGTACACGACGTGCGCTTTGTCGAGTTTCTCCATCCAGGCCGAGTGCCAGGCATGCTTGTCCTTATTGCACAAATCCTTCATGTCTCTGTAGTAGGGGTGATGCGGAGCATCCCATGATCATCCCCATGGACGCACCGACACCTCCAACGATACCACTTGGACCAATGACATGAGCTCGAGCCAAAGCTATCAAAGATAAGGTGAACTCACTCCTCTCCAAACTTCCACTTTCTATGCATGAGACATGGCTACTACCTAAGTCCGAGGTGTTGTGCATGATTAGGCACCAAGAGGGCCCTCCCAAAGATGTGCATGAAGATGTACAAGTCCCCAAGGCCACGGATGAAGAGTACCAACGGAAGGAGCCAAAATCATCTCCCAGGCCCCGGACATCGGGCCAAGGCCCCGGACATCCGGCCCCTGGAGCGTCTTCCTCTACAGCAGCCCAGCCACAGAAGGCTACAGGCCCCGGACATCCGGCCCCGGTAGCCCGGACATCCGGCCCCTTCCGAGCCCCCGGACATCCGGCCATCGGCCCAGAAATCCGGCCCCTCCGAACCCGAGAGCAACAAATGCCACCGCTCCAGCCCGGACATCCGGCCCCCCAGCCCGGACATCCGGCGTCGCCTGAAAGCCCGAACATCCGGCCCGACCAGCCTGGACATCCGGCCTCCCCTGTCTGCGCACAGTGAAGGGCCGAGGCCCGTGTATCCCTTCTCCCCCTAGAGTATATATACTCCATCCCGTACAACTTTCTAGGGTTAGCAAAGGATTAGCTCATATTTTGTGTGAGAGCTTTGCTCATCCACTTGGTTACCTTCTCCTCGGAGATTCGAACCTCCACCGGAGAAGATCCCCCAAGCGGATTCAAGACCCCTCTTTAGGAAAGAACATCAAGACCTCCTCACGGAGAAGAACCGGCTACCCTTTGGTATCGTCCCTAGTTGATCGTGGATCGTGTATCTTACTTTATGTACTCGAGGATCTAGCCCATGTGTGACTTGTTCTTATTAGTTTGAGTGTTCCTCTCGTGTTTTCCCTTGTGATTTCCCTCGTTCCCCTCTTTATGTTCCTCGTGTTCTTCGCGGGATCCACTCCTTTCGTGAAAGATCGGGCGATTAGGGTTCTACCCTACATCATCTTGGTATCAAGAGCCACGTTGATCACGATTTTGGAGCCTCCCCGTTGTGTTTCTAGCCTTGTTTTGTTGTTTTTCGTCCTAATTTGAAAATTCCCCACCAAAAATAGCCCCAATTTTCTTTGTGATTTGTTGGTGTGTTGAGATTTTGTTGGTTTGGATCCGTGGATTTGCTTTGTTTTGAGTGGATCTAGCTTCCCATCATTTCCCCCCAATTTCCATCCACAAATTCCTCCTAATTTCGCCTGTTTTAACCTCTCCTCGCGGTGTTCATCCCGTTCGTCCCCGGATCCTGAGCCCGAACATCCGACCCGTCCAGCCCGGACATCCGGCCCCCGGACTTCCGGCCTTCCACCCGGACATCCGACCCCTGGCAGCAACATCTCCACCCACCGCCCCGCTTTCCGCCCAATTTCCACCAAATTTTGTTCCGGTGCCCACCATATACCATATATACTCCCGCATACCTCCACCAGTTCTGCATATCCCAACCATTTTTGGACCGTTTCGCTCTCCGACACATTTTCTACTTCGAGGTTTGAGAATTTGAGTTGTGGTACCGTATCCTTTTGTGTTTCGGCTATCTAGGTACGGTTCGACATCGACATCACCATCGCTCATCTTCGCCACAGACGTGTCCTACATCGTCATCAACAACGACCACCTCGACTACACCTTGGTATTCGTGCCACCATTTTGACACCATACCGGAAGCAAGACCGGTAACCTCATCTTGGTATTGGACATATCACTCTTGCCCTTACATTGATAGCCATCATAGCCTTACTCCTTTGCGTTGCTTACCCATCGAGACTAGCCATTGGTTATTGCCAGCAACGAGACTTGTGCACATTAGTGATCATACTTCCCATAGCATACATACATCCTTGTTGCATATATTGGTATCATCTCTTGTGTTACAAAGTTGTCATCGCATACTCATTTGCTATCTTGGTTCGTCAAGCATTGCATGAGAAAAGAGCTCAAACATCAAAGAGCCAAACAAGCTTTTAAGCAAAGAGAAAAGATAAGCAAAGAGCTTTTAAGCAAGAACCATATCATCTTACAACATTAAGATTGTCATACTCGATCATCTTGGATCATATCAGAGCAACACCTTGCATAAAAAATATTTGGGATAGAAGTCGTTGCATTTTTGCTAAGTAGGTTGTGCACAAGTTCTTGTATCCGCCTATTGTGCAATCGTGCTAGCGTCTCTCTAGTGTTGTGCAACAAGAGCATTTTTGTGGATTCCACATTTTGGCTCACCCTTGGTTGCACAACCCCACTTATCTTTTTGCGTGTGTGTTTCCGTGTACCTTATATGCTCGGTCTACTTGTTACATTGCATCTTGCGAATCTTTTCCAACATTATTGAAGCTCACTTAAAATTGCATCAAATTTTTGTGCCACCATCCTAACCAAGCTCCACCAAAAGCTTTTACTTGTGTAGGTGTGAGAAACCGACAAGAACTAGTACCAATTGTGCTATTGCCTTGTCCTACATTGGAGTGATCCTCGATCCACTTTCAACTTCGGTCAAGGTACATTTGGTACTCGTTCTTCTCTTTCTACCACTCACATTCATCTTGGAATGATGGATAGGCCAAGTACTTCTACCAACCCACTCTTCATGGAGAAAGACGACGACATGAACTCCTTCGTCACCTCTTTGGTGCACAACGTGCTTTGCATCAAGAGCAACAAGCTATGAGTGAACGCATCGACAACCTTGCCGCCGACTTGCGACTTTCTGAGCAACGTACAAGGGACTACTTCGACCACAAGCTCGACGATCACAAGCAAGAGAATGACGCAAGGATGGACGAAATTCGTGCTTTGTTGCTCAACTGCTCGTCTTCAACTTCAAGAAGGAGCCGTTCAAGCCGCCACCCCGACTTCACCCTCTCCGGCTCAAGTACACCGACATCGAACACTCTTCGCCGAGCCGCGCGCATCGACCGTCAAGCAAGCCTCAATCCCATACGAGACACCAACTCTCAAGAGTGCCGACAACGTCAAACTCAAGAGGACTTTGCGCTAGCACGAGAATGGCAACGACAACGCCAACATGAAGAGAAAGAGCGAGCGCGTCTACACCAAAATGCTCAAGATGCCGAGGCACAACGTCAAGAACAACAACTCCGTGACGCTCAAGCACTTGCGGCGCAACAAGCTCTACGCAATTCGAGTCGAGCCATTGCCGACCGAAGCCGACAAGGCCGTGAACAAGAGGAAGCACTTCGCGAAGAAATTCAAGAACGAAGATTTCAAGCTCGCGTGCA